>NC_072734.1:141057982-141205056 GCF_026930045.1 Uloborus diversus | reverse complement strand
TCAAAGAAAAAGTATCCTCGAACCAAGTTCACCACAATTTTTATCACTACTGACAAATTATGACTGATGTGACACACAGGTAGTTATCAAAATAATGGAAACACCTGTGAATAAAAGTGACATTTTTCACTGTGCTTCGTAAGTAATAAAGAATAAAACTAGATATCTGGTAATAGCATAGACATATTCTGGTAGTATATGGTGGATTAACTGAAGTTCTGAACGTCTTGGATTTTTTTCAAGCGCATGAACCATTGGACCTCTCAAATTTTAAAAGAGGCCAAATTGTTGGAGGGCGTCTAGCTGAAGCAAGTGTAACTGAAACATCTCAACTTTTTGGTGTTTTTAGAGATACAGTATCTAAAGTCATGACAGCATACACGCAGCGCGGTAAAACAAGCTCGGCAAAGCAAAATAGTGGACGGAAAGAGAAACTTAGTAAAAGAAACTGACGGTATTGAAGAGGATTGTAATGTCTATAAAAAGCAAACAATATCAGCAAAAATGATCAGAGAACTCAATCACCATCTGGATTCACCAGTGTGAGTGATTAGAGTCAGAAGGCACCTTTATCAACAGAACATTAATGGCAGAGTAGCGATTCCCTACACACTTGTCACAGAGTATTTCTATTATTTTGATAACTACCTGTATAGAAATGCGAAATGAGATAGGTTAATTATTCTAAAATATGGAACTAAAGTAGGCGATATACTTTACAATCTTGTTCTATCTTCGTAAGTTGTGTGATTACACTGTATAGACATGAATAGAAAGCTACTGAATTATGTTCAATTAATGAAGTCATACTGCCTTTAGACTCTTACTTAACGTGATCGGCCGAAAACGATAGGGAAAGAATGTTGACGGGCCGAGAGTCGTCCGCTTTGTTCTGAAAGTATATCTAAATTTAAGTAAAACTGGATAGATTTTTATCAAGATACATTTTCACGATTTTTTCCCAAAATTCCCTTTAATGTTTTAAATCTTTTAATTGTGTTGACATCGCTATAAATATTTAAGCATAAAACAAGACGAAAGACTGAAACAACTAAACTCGACAGAGAAGTGTGTACTAAATGAAAGAGTGAGAACTAGTTAAAAGAAAATAAGCAATGCTCAACCATCGGTGCAACAGAGTTTAATTTTAACGTATCTCAACATAAATACGAAGCTCAAAGCTGCTTTCAGTTGGGGCAAACCTAATCTGGTAGCATTCTGAAGACTACACAGATCCTTGTCACAGTCTAAACGACGCTGCCAGGTTAGGTTTGCAATTACTGTAGAGTATGGTGTTTTATTCCATAGCAGATGCTTTTGAAATCTTACCTCTCATTTTTCGCAATCGTAATTTCCTATTTGTAACGTATCAAAACTTTCTTGTAATGCTACATTCCAAGTAAGGCTGCGGAGTCTGAGAGTCTAATCCGGACTGATTTTGGAGTGAAGGAGCCGAAGTTGGAGTTGGGAGTTGATGGCTTAAAATTCCAAGAGTCGGCATCTGTTATTTTCTCACAAAGTCTGCCACTCTGTCGGAGTGAGACTGATTTTGAGGTAAAAGAATCGGAGTCGAAGGTTTTGAAATTCCCGAAGTCCAAGTCGATCATTTTCGCCCCGACTCGTCAGCCCTGAATGCATGTACTCAGTCTAAGCTGAAGAATCTTTGAAAATGAAGTAATATTTAATGACCAGACAATTTACAGACATAAACACAAAAGCGAATTACAACCCAATCTAAACGAGCCTCTGGGACATAACCTAATGCAACCCAATGCAAATTCTTACTAAAAGTGATAGTACGCACTCATCAGCGTTGGTTATAAATTATTTTCAAATAAAAAAGAACCGACTTCAAAAAACAAAGAGGAACTAAAGAGTAAAAAATAATTGGTCATACTTACATACGCTTTCCTACCCAAACGTATAAATCAAATTTATTTTACAATTCCAGTACAAAAATCAACTAAACTAAAACACCCAATCATAAAATAAACACTGATTTTAATTACTATACGATAAATTATTTTAATAACTCACTAATTATATACGATCTCTTAATTTTTAATAACCATTTGACGTCGGGGCCTCCTATAAACTACTACCTGAATATAACTGAGTAGGTTTAGTTTTAAAGACTTTCTCGTTTTGTTAAATTAGTGTTTAACTCAGGATTTGGTGGGTTGTCAGTTACGTTAGGTAGTAGTTTAATAGGAGGCCCCCGACTTCAAATGGTTATTAAAAATTAAGAGATCGTATATAATTAGTGAAGTATTAAAATAATTCATCGTATAGTAATTAAAATCAGTGTTTATTTTATGATTGGTGTTTAGTTTAGTTGATTTTTGTACTGGAATTGTAAAATAAATTTGATTTATACGTTTGGGTAGGAAAGCGTATGTAAGTATGACCAATTATTTTTTACTCTTTAGTTCCTTTTTATTTTTTGAAGTCGGTTCTTTTTTATTTGAAAATAATTTATTTTTTGCTTTTTAGTGGTGTAAATATTACACTTCTGGTGTAATATTTACACTAGTGGTGTAGAGTATTACACTTCTTACGTACATCTCGAGTGAGAAAGCGTCTATCACAGGAGTCTGAAAACAGCTAAGATGAGCAACATAGAGAAAGAAATAGAGCACAGCGTTTGGAAGACTTTCGAAGACTGAGGAAAGGCTTTTTCAAATGCGCAATTATTTGCAGAGAAAATTATCTTCATAATCAGTTTGACTTGATCAAAGTATGGTTTCCGAAAAAAATCACGAGTCACTAAAAAGCAACAGAAATAGATGTAACGTTGCCTATATAATTTGAAGAGTTTTCTTGATTTTTCAAGTATCCCATCTTCAGATACTGATCTGATAACCACAGGATCACCTGGAAAGTATATACCTTTTCAAACAAGAAAACAAAAAGAATTTTCCAAATTGGTCTATGCGTGTTTGAGTTTACGGGGGACATACATAAAATGATTCCGACGAATTTTTCGAACGTCTTTTCTGAAGTCTGTTAAAAAAAAGAAAAAATCTTAATGCGCATGACATTTTATACGATTGGCACTAAAAACTGATCTTTGTTCCTCTCTAGGATTTATTTCTGCGCTAATTTAATTTGAACCATTTAAATGTCAACGGTTTTCCTAACTATTTTATATATCACAATAATATGTGTCACGTAACTCGTGAAAAAAAGTCGCATTTCTCTTTACTTGGCCACGTTATAGATTAACACCACACTAGAAACAGAGTATCTACTGTGATGTTGTATATATGAAGATCAAAATACTACTACTGCAATGATGCTAATTGAATTTCCTGTTTGCTTCATAGGAGTCTTTATTCAAAATTTACGATATGACTACTAATGATTAATACAGGGGAAATATTTAGGGGGGGTACTCCCCCCAAAGCAAGAGCCCTCCTAAAAAGGAAAAAATAACCCTCAAACCCCCCCCCCCGCGCGCCCTTAAGAGGCTCCCCTGATTACTATTAATGTTTCATGGTACTTTCTTTGACATTGAGTAAAGAAAGTACCTGTGCTTTATGGCACTTTCTCCAACAATGGATTAAATGAAGTTTATTGTTTTTTTGCCCATATTTTTTTTCCTAAAGGACTAATATATTGAAGCAAAGGTTTGGGATCTATAAGTTAGATCACTCCTATCCATTAAACAAACAAAAAAAAACATAATAATCGTTTTAATAAGGGAGACGCTATGAATTTACAAGTGCGGGTATGAAATTTGAAGAGTTAAACGATTTCTCCAAGATCTCTCATACCCAGACTTGAAGACCATTAGACGACCGGGAAAAGTAAACCGTTTCAAACAGAAAAAGAATTTTCCTAATCGGTCCAAGCGTCTTCTAGTAATCGGGGGGCATAGTACATAAAAAAGTTACAACGAAGTCTGTTAATTAGTATTGCCATAACTGTAAATTAAACTGACAGCGTCATGAAATATTAAATCTAGAATACCTGTCAAACTTCAGAAATTGGACACTAGTCACGATACACTTAATAAGGAATGCAAATTTAATCGTCGGGGGGGGGGGGATTTTTGTCTTCAATTCCCCTTAAATTGAACACTTAATATATTTCAAAACTGAAATATTAAAAAAAAAATTAATGACTAAATGAAGTTATTTATTAGCAAAAAAATATATATATATATATATATATATATATATATATATATATATATATGAAATTAATTAATTGAACTATTTTCGTAGCAAAATACATTTAATTTACTGATTAGCTACATGAGTAATAAAAACATTAGTAAGACTATAAGCAAAATTAACAGGCGGCTCCGTGAAAATTAAACATCCTGATGCGTGAGAATTAAATATTGTTCAAGACAAGATTCCTCCGTCGAAAAAAATGCACCGTTCACGCCAAAACCACGTGACCTGTAAGTGACGTATCGCACAGCTGACGAAAGGTCTACGTAGCCACAACATTTGAAATTTAAAGTTTCTTAGATTTCTCCGGGACCCCTTATCAGATCCAAACAAAATTAACATGGGACCATCTGGAAAGCATAACCTTCCAAACAAAAACAGAATTTTTCAAATCGATGGAGTATTCTTGGAGCAATACGAAAACACACATAAAAAGCCGCAATACGAAATCATAACCTCCTTTTTTGAAGTCGGTTAAAAATAAAAATCGCTAGCTCATAGCAGAACTAATTCCTCGTTTATCTTAGAGGCTATCTTGTCATCTCAACTGGAAAAGACGAAATTCGCAAATGAGATGCTGTTGCATTTTCTAAATATTTAAATTAACTGAAAATTTATTTTCCGAAATTATATAATTCTGTTCGAAAAGCTGTTTACATTAAATTGAATGCCTACTTTGATACCTTAAAGCATTTTCGCGAGAATTTAAATAAAAGCAAGCAAACAAAAACTACAATGAGACCGAACTGCTTTTTTCCTCCCAATTTTTGGATACTTATTCTCACAAGAATTATTCGATGTGATGTTTAGCTCAATTATTGATATTTTAATTTAATTTTGATACAACATTAACTCTTAAAAAACCAATAAACTGACGTTAAGACTTAAGAGCCTTTATTTTCGTCAAAAGAAAGCAAGATGAGAATATTAAAAGTGATTTGAATATTATACTAATGAATGCCTTAAACGACAGAAAAACGCTCTTCCAAACACAGTACGGGACATTAGAAGCGAAACTATGAACTTAAATTTCAGGAAGAGTTCAAAACACCGGACTTGCGTATAAATGTGTGTGTGTGGCAACCGCGGATCCAAAAAAGTCATGGAGCTCATAACTCCACCAAAGTTAACTAGGGGCGTTCTGGGAACATATATTTCGAAAACATTGCTCCAGATCCCTTATTTTACACTTACGACCTCCTTTTCCAAAAATGCCCCCCCCCCCCCCAAATCAGTGGTGTGTGTGGAATAAAAAATAATTGCTTTTCATTTTGTGAGGGTGTAGTTTTTGCCCAACGCTGTCTGCCCGGCTGAATCGGGTAACAGATAAAGAAATACCATTGCTTATAAAATTAAAATCTTTTGAAACCTAAAAATTTTCCATCGACTTTTGAAAAAGTTTTTTTATTGAGGTATACTTCAATCTAAAAAAAGGACTTCAAAAAAGTGTGCTATATATGAACAATATACAAATTATGATGCATCTTTCTATAGGTAATCCCGTAGAATAAAAGTGAAACATTCAATTTGAAATATAAGTTTTATCAACTACATACTAATAGTTTATTATAAGTAATTTTTAGTTTATAATTAGTATTTTATTCTGCCGTTATTTCAGTTCATTTTTTTTTCTTTTCTCCAACTAATAATAATCATTTATTTTTAACTAATATTGTTTATTATTTCAATTCTCTCTTATGTATTGTCATAATAGGTTTCCCTACAAAGTGGAATACGCGAATAATGAGGGTCGAATAATAAGGGTGGGAAACAGGAAAACGCATTTATTCGAGATAACAACAAACTTTTAAATTTTTAAATGTAAAACTGTAAAATCGCTCATAATTGCCCCATCTCAGTAGGATATACGCTGTAAAAAAAATTCTAAACGTCACTGATTACTTTCGGGTGACGTTTTGGGATTTCAATGGTTTACACCAGTTTTCTGTGAAAAACAAGTTTTGTTCTGAAAAGGTTTCCTGAATCATATCAAGTTCCATGAATACCGATTTTATACTGCGGTGAAAAGTATTTTTTAACAACCGGTGTAAAAAATATATCAATCTTCTTCAATAGGCGTTTCTCTTTCAGCTTAACTACAGGGAATTCGGCCTGACTGAGTCCCAATCAAGGGCGAAATATTGTCTCCTTGAAACTTTAAAGGTATTTCTGGCAACAATTCCTTTTTAGCTTCTTCCATATTTGCTTTGGAAGTTTTCCTGGTAAAACAGGAAGGTGCTAAGCTAATACTGTATATACATACATAAGTTTTCACTGAATTTCCTCAGTTAGTCCAGAAACATGACTGGCTTTAATTGAGAAGGTTTTTCAATTTTTCAGGAAGTTTCTAGGCTAATTTCTGAAGATAGCTAACTTTTAGCATGAAATTTTCTGCTTTTTGCAAGCACATTAAATTGTTAATCGGGCACATTAGCTGCCCGTTGTTGTCCAGGATCGCTTCTGAATCCTTTTTAAAGTTTAAACCAGGGTTGCCCATTCCCTGTTATCCCTCCCCCCCCCCCCCATCAGAAACAAGGGCACACCCCCTCCTCCTCCCAGTCAATAGAACAAAGATCCCCCCCTCCAGAGCGAGAGCCCTTCTAAAAACAGAAAAAAATACCCCCGAAACACCCCCTTAAAAATTTAATGTTGCAGTCTTTTTCATTACCCGACCTAATTGGGAACCCCTGGTTAATCGAAACATTGCTATTAACGAGGTTTTAAAAACTAATCTAATTTTACGTTAACTATAGTAATATATAAACTGAACTGAAACAAATATTTTAATGTGTTATTTCAAACTAAACATCACGTTTAAAATGTTTTCAATTCCTCCTTATCGAAAATTTCGCACGTTACTTAACTTTTAGAATAAACACGTTCCCCCTCCAGATAGGAAATATTCACTTGCTTTGCAAGTTTTAAGGAAGGAAAACTAATTAATTAATTAGTAACGTTAATTAAGTGTTCCAAAATAACCAAGTTCTAAGGACAGAAAGCATCAATTATTGGAGATAATATTTGGTCCAAAATTATCCTCCTTTAAAACTCGAAAAGTGTAATTAAATATTCTCACAGGTCTTTGTTAGGCGGCATTAGAAATTGGGGAAAAGAATTATGAGAAAAAGTTGTGTGATGTGTAATTATATGACGCTGGAATACTGATTAATTGAACCCTTGTCGTAGCGATTATAAGATAACAAAATGAGGGCGAACAAAAACTGTAAGATTAATATAAGAATTTAACAGAGAGCCAGCTAAATATATAGTAAGAGTTGATTTTGTGAGGGAGCTGAATTCAAGAGTAAAGTAGAAATATATCGTTAAAAAGACGGGGGAAAGGGATGTAACGGAAGTCGTTGTCACATTCCACCATTTGAAAAAGTCATTTACTCACAGTGTAAACGAGAATTAAATTATGTAAGTTTTTACTGTAAACTATTATTTCTCAGTTTCTCAGTCCGGTAAAAGGCGGGGAGGGATGTAAAGGAAGTCGTTGTCACATTCCACCATTTGAAAAAGTCATTTACTTACAGTGTAAACGAGAAACAAATTATGTAAATTTTTACTGTAAACTATTATTTCTCAGTTTCTCACTCCGGTGAAAGGCGGGGAGGGATGTAACGGAGGTCGTTGTCGCATTCCACCATTTGAAAAAGTCATTTACTTGCAGTGTAAACAAGAAACAAGCTATGTAAATTTTTCCTGTAAACTATTATTTTTCAGTTTTCTGCATTTATAAAGTTAGTGAGCAATGTAGTTTGACAAATTAATGAATATTTAAGCCCAACACCATTATCATAAATTTTTAAATCTCTAATAACTGTAGTGTTTGCTACCTGATATTTAAAATACTTTTATTAATAGCAGTGTATTGTCCGTTTTTTAGGAGAAGGCACTTCGCCACACCCCCTCGAACGCAGAGTTCCATTTTACGCGGGGGTGATCGGTACGCAATCCACGCGCTTCTAAAGGAGACAACCAGACAGCCTTAATTTGGGCGTGCATTTTAATGTGCAAAAAAGTCTTAGTGTCCTTTCATCACTTGCTTCACTTGTTTGTTGGTATTTTAGTTATTCTTACATTTAAAAACTGCTGCTTTTACAACAAAATGCTATGATCCGAGAATACCTTCTGCCGAAAACAGTGAAATAGAATCAACCACGTGACGTGGAAGGAATCGAGTGCCTTCTTTTGTGAAAAACGGACAATAACTACTAGCAAAAAAATGACAGAACTTTTAGTATTCTGTTTCAAGACAGCGGAAGTTAAGTGAAAAAAAGTGCACTGACCTAGTAATTGATCTGCAAGGTCTTATGTGGTGCACATTCTTTAGTAGACACTGGAACAAGCAAAAGAAATGAAATTGCTGAGTTCAAAGGCCATTATGATGATTACTACGCAAACGTGCTATGTGTTATTAAACCAGTTATTATACATTGCAACATAAATATACAGTCGGACCTCCATACATAGAAGCAGTAAATTGCCGGAAAAAAATTCGATATATAGAAATTTCGATACATAGAAACAATCTTATTTTATCCTAAAAATCTCCTAAAACATTAAAATTAAAGCTAATTTTCGTGTATGAAACTCAATTACTAATTAATACTAGCATCGGATTAAATAAAATTAATCATTAAAAAATAACAGAAATTACATATATATATTTGCGTCTTCATACATCTTCATTCTTCGGCAATTCAACTTGATCTGCAACATTAGAGGATTTTCGTTTTGAAAATGTAATCGAGAGAAAAGTAAAAAATCAATCTACTTAACTTGAATGATTTTTACTACAGTTAAAAAGACTAGGAATGATAATCAACAGACAAACGGGATAACTTGAAATTGATTTTACAATATTACTGGTTATAACTAAGATTTGAAATAAACTTGAGGGAATTTAAGAACTCCATAACGAAACAACGATCTTTCTACACACCCCTCAACCCCAGATTCCTTTTGAGTTTCGTAGCAACCTTTAGTGAACATAATTTTCTCCCCTAACCTTCATTTTTCGTAAGACATATGGAAAAAAAATCTACGAATGTCTCGAAAACAAATTCGATATACAGAATTTTTTTCGATATATACGTAGAAACACTTTTTCTATGTAATGAACATATAAATTTGCTGGGATTTCGATATACAAAAAATTTCGATATGTGGAAGTTCGATATATGGAGGTTCGACTGTACCTCAAAATGATTACAGCTCATTACCCCTGCAGCTTACTGCACGACACTACAAATAATTGGTTTTCGGCCATAAAGAATAGGATTTACACTTTCTTTTCCTTCTTGCAGAACTTTGAAGATGAATGGAAAATATTGCAAATAATTTTCAGGCATTTACAAAATAAGTGTCAAGTTATTAAACGTAGTTATTACTTAATATATATTTTTAGTTTTTTAATTAGCAAAAACATCTTATTTTCAATCTTTTCATTTCTTATATTAAGATAAACCATAAATCAGTTCTATCATTTAGCTTTTTTATCTTAAATTGCTGCATTCTTATTTTTGTTTATGGCAGTAAAAATTAAAAATTAAGACTTGAAGATAATCGATCGATTCTTTTCTGTTTAACCATTACATTTTTAAAGTTACATTTCTTGACACAATAGATTTTGATAGTAAAGTATTTTTAGTTATAGAGAAAAAGAGCTTGCCTTTAAAGTTATTCAATTCCTTCCCAAAACTTTCTCGAAAATTACAAGAGATCCAATTCCAGAACCAATTCGGGGCTGATTTTCAATTCTTGAATCAAAAACAAGATAGAAAAATCGTATGACCAGACGAACTTTCAATTTTCTTCTGTTCCGTCATTCAGGATTTTATTCTTTGTCCTGTGATGCTCTTACGGCATTAAGATCTTTTTCTACTTTAACATCGTGAAAGAATGAATGCAGAATATTTTTAAGAAAACCGAATTCAGTTACAAAATGAAGAAAATTTTTCACGAAATAATTAAGTTACGTTGGATTTATGTTATGATATGAGAACAAAGAAATTACCGGCTTTTTCGCACAAAAAGTTTAACTGGAGGATTATTTGCACTGTTGTTCAAATATACGTATTCGAAATTGCTTTGGAAGTAAGTTACCAGGCTTCACATCGGAGTTAAGCAGAAAAACATAACATGTCTGTGCCTATATACTGCCGTGTGCAGGTAAACGGCAGTATCTGCAAAAATGAACCTTCGAGATATTTGAATAAATGTGAATCGGATTATATATCAACCAATGGGAAATCTTGGAACTAGACTTTATTTCGAGTCTTCTTTCAGGGGAAACCAAATAAGCAAACTTGTACAATAAAGCGGAAGAACAATAAATGACAAAAATGCAAAAAATAATGAACAAAAAAAATTCCCAGTCGCTGCACTTTACCTGCACACGGCAGTATACCGTGCAGGTAGTTCCGTCCAGGATACTTAAACAGGATGTCTATAAAGTTTTGCATGATTAAAACAAAAACTAATTTAGACTCGTGTTTTTTTTTTTTTTTTAAATTATTATTGAGCGTTCACGAATTGCTGTATTGTATTTATGTAAGATTCGGAGTTAAAGAATTATTCAGATCAAAGAAACAAATTTAAATGAGATTGGATCACGATTTGCGCTTACCTGAATTTGTTCCAGTTTGAGACATTCTGTACCGGCGTGGAAAGGAATCATTTGGCACACAGATTTCTAGAAACATTACACGATTTTAACTTCTTTTCGAATAATTACGATTTAAAGAGCTACATGATTCGATTTGAACAAAGACCAAGCGGTCTGAGCGTGCTTACACAGACTTCAGAAAAAACATGACTAAAGTTTGTAAATTCTCTTACGCGCTTGGACTTCAACGCCCTCTATCCCTCTTATTAATCAAAAATTAATTGTTATCCTCATTTGACCAAAGTTGATGTTGTTCTGATTTTACAGATTGCCATGACAACGAGAATAAGACTAGCTCGTTGCTTTAATATTTATTAAGAGGAGAAATTTTCGTCGCCATGGTTACAAATCGTTTTGTTCGTTCAAAGCTTAACTTCAGCTGACTATACTTTTAAAAAAGGAGGGGAGTTGTAAAATTACGTTTTTTCAGAAAAAGAACATTAACATGATGATCTTCAAAATCATAACTTCGCCTGATTAGAAACTTCCCAGATTACTAGTCCCTATCATTTAAGATTGGTAAAAAATAAAATACCATAAAAGTATGCACTGTAAATTTAATCTTTATGATAAATATATACGGGTGCAAATTTGCCTTAATAACCAGATCTTTACTACTGCATACTAATGCCCATTCTTTTTTTTGGGGGGGGGGGATATGCCTCGTTTACCTAATCTAGAAAATCACCATTTATAATATGACGGGTGCAAATATCTTCTCCCTTTACATTCCAGTCCATTTGTAGAAACAAGAAACTCAACGAGTAAGATCCTATCGCAATCCGTGATTATGAAAAACATCATTTGAATTCAAGACGTCAAAACTCAAATGAGTTTTCTTTTACATACATTAATTTTCTCTATGTGAGAGACAAGACTTTATCAACACCCTGTATTACGAAGCTTATAACTTTTCGCATTTATAAAGGATTTTTTTTCTCTATCGGCAACAGTTTTGCAACTGTGTTTTAAAATGACTTGCGTTATCTGTATTTATGATACATTTGCTTAGTTTGTGCTTAAAGCTAATGCTTGGAGCTGCAGTAAATCACTTCTTTTGATTGATTAAAACTTTTCTTATGAGTCAGAATCTTTTGTTTCATAACGTGCATCGGCATAATTTTAAGTAGAATTAATTGCTTGGATTCCTTTTTCTTTTTCCTGTCACTTTTCTTCTTCTTGCTGTGTATTTCGCTTTTCATTTTCGTGTATAAGATGCAACTAATTAAAACATGATGTTTCATTGTTTATGCGTTCTCAACGCTCTCTTGAATTAACTTTTACCACATTTTTACTTTCTTCTATATCTAATATATAGAAGAAAGTATTGGATTCGTGCAAATTTTCGAATTTCGAATTTTGACGGATTCGAACGTTTTGAGATGTGCTGAGTCCATTTCATTCATTTTTGGAAAATGTCTGTCTGTCTGTGTGTGTGTGTCACGTCTGTGTGTGACCAGTTTTTTGTGGCCGCTCTACAGCAAAAACTATCGCATGAAATCGATCGAAATTTCGTACACTTATGTGCCGCTATGAGAACTTGTGTCTATTGGTTTTTGGCGCGAATTCCTCTAAGGAGGGTGGAGCAACGGGACGTTTTTGAGTTATAAGTGCCTGCTATTCCTCAGGAAATAACTGACGGAATCAAACAAAATTTGGTCCATATGTTGCTCCTAACAGGCACAGGTGCTGATTGAATTTTGGTGTCAATAGCTCAAACGGGGGTTGAGCTTTTGAGCATTTTTTGTTGTCAATTGTGACTGCTGTATCTCAAGAAATAATGAACGGAATCAAACAAAAATGTATCGACAAGTAGCCCTTAGAAGGTATAAGAGCTAATTCTGTTTTGGTGTTAATAGCTGAAAAGGGGGTGGCGCAATCGAACGTTCTTTTTTTAAATTGTGAGTGCTATATCTCAAGAAGTAATGCTACGTTTTGGATGAAATTTGGAATAAATGTGAATCTATTTGTAAATAGGCGTTGGTTCAATTTTGGCACCAATCGCTCCATGGGGGGGGGCTGATTTTTTTTTTTTTTTTTTTTTTTTTGAGCAATCACGATTGCTTATTGCTTTCATTTGGCTGTCTTTGGCGTTGTGGTTCCTTTTTCAGCTTGGACCAGGGCTGCAGCACCACCGTCCACCGGCGGCGGCGCGGCTGGTCCTGAGCACTGTCCCCCGAAATCCACTTTTGCTGGGCAGTGGCGTCCATGTCCCACACACACGAACGCCTACACACACACACACACACGAACGCCTACACACACACGAACGCCTACACACACACACACGAACGCCTACACACACACGAATGCCTACACACACGAACACCTACACGCACACGCACGTACACAACACTCACTCACACACATGCATACATACACTTACGCACCTACGCACCGACACACATGCGCCTACACAAACACACACGCTCGTGATTGCGAAAAACATAATTTGAATTCAAGATGTCAAAATTCAAATTATTTTTTTTTTTTTTTTGTGAATAAAAATAGCTATATAAATGTAGCAATAAGAAAGATAAATCGTAATAGACTGTCGTCTGTGGATTTCACGTGATTTTAACGGTTTTAAAAAACCAGAAAATCGCGATGATTTGAAATTTTTAACTGTTGCCATCTTGTGTTTGTCATAAAATAAATGTTTAATTATTTTAAGCAATGCTTTTAAAATAATTTTCAATTTCCATTCTTTACTTTGCTTTTGAGATAACTCGGGAAATGGGATGGTCGTCAAGTTTTGGCGTGTGTAATTTTGTTTTTGTTGGGCATGTTGCTTCCTTATCAAGCATGGGGAGGAATCAGAATTATAAGAAAGATGTAGAAGAAAGTTTCGTAATGGCCACAATATACTAGTTTTTTTTTTTTTTTTTTTTTTTTTGCACTTAACGTCCTTCTAAGCAAATGTCTTTCTTAAAAGCAGTGGCTAATTTTATCTTATGCCAATACATGAAACTGATCGAACAAAAAATCGTGTGTAAGTGATAACAACTATTTAGATAATGTTGAAAATATATACCATTTTACGTAGACAATTTTTACTTTCTTCTATATCTAATACATAGAAGAAAGTATTGGATTCATGCAAATTTTAGAATGTCAAATTTCGACGGATTCGCACGTTTTGAGGCGTGCTGAGTCCATTTCGACCATTTCTGGAAAATGTCTGTCTGTCTGTGCGTGTGTCCGTGTGAGTGTATGTCACGTATATGTGTGACCAGTTTTTTGTGACCGCTCTACAGCAAAAACTATCGCATGAAATCGAACGAAATTTGGTACACATATGTGCCCCTATGTGAACTTGTGCCCATTGGATTTTGGCGCGAATGGGGGGGGGGGGGGAGTGGAGCAAAGGGACGTTTTTTGAGTTTTGCGTGACTGCTATTCCCCAAGAAGTAACTGCGGGAATCAAACAAAATTTGGTCCATATGTTGCCCTTAACAGGTACAGGTCCTGATTCAATTTTGGTGTCAATAGCTCAAACGGGGGTTGAGCGTTATAGAATTTTTTTTGTCGTCAACTGTGACTGCTGTATTTCAAGAAATAATGAACGGAATCAAACAAAAATTTATCGACAAGTATCCCTTAGAGGGTATAAGAAATGATTCTACTTTGGCGTCAACAGCTGAAAGGGGGATAGTGCAATCGAACGATCTTGTTTTTCTATTGTGAGTGCCATATCTCAAGAAGTAATGCTGCGTTCTGGATGAAATTTGGAATAAATGTGAATCCATATGTAAACAGGCGTTGGATCAATTTTGCCTCCAATCGCTCCATGAGGGGACGATTTTTTTTTTTTTTTTGAGAAATCACATTGCTTATTGTTCTCATCTGACGGTTTTGAATTCCTATGATTTTATCCCCCCCCCCCCGCCTCCCTCTGCAGCACCACCGTCGACCGGCCTCACGATGCTACTCCTCTAGCAAAAACCGTCTCCAAGTTGCGTCTATATCCTACACACGCGCGCACATAGACACACACCTACACACACACACTCCTACACATCACACACACACACACTCCTATACATACACATACACACACACATTCACACACTCATGTCTGCACACAGACAAACACACACGCCTACATACACACACCCGTGATTGCGAAAAACATAATTTGAATTCCAGATGTCAAAATTCAAACTAGTTTTTTTTGGGGGGGGGGGGATAAAAATAGTTTTATAATTGCTACAATAAGAAAGATAAATCGTAATAAACTGTCATCTGCGTATTTCGCGTGATTTTAATTGTTGGAAAATGACCAGAAAATCGTGAACTTTTTAATGTTGCCATCTTGTGTTTGTTAAATAAATGTTGGTAATTATTTTAAGCAAGGCTTTAAAAATAATTTTCAATTTTCATTCTTTGCTTTGATTTTTGAGATAAATCGGGATTTGGGATGGTTTTCATGTTTTGGCGTGTGAAATTTTGTTTTTGTTGGGAATATTGCTTCCTCGTCAAGCATGGGGAGGGATTAGAATCATATGAAAGATATGGAAGAAAGTTTCGTGATGACCACAACATACTAGTTTAATTATAAATTTTAAAATAATAATAACAATAATAATAATAATACATAAAATATGTAAACATATTTGCAGAAGAAAAAAAGTTAAACTTTTAAGTAATCATAATTTAATCTCGCTTCTCATAGAAAACTGCATTTAGTTTATCAAACTTAAGTACTCTTGACAGCGTATAACGTTGTGTACTTTTATTTCTAATCAATCTTTAATTATGGGGTTTAGTAATCTGGAAATTTTGTATTCACACGAAGTTTTGATGTTTAAGTTCATCTATATAGATGTTTTTTCTTGAAAAAAAAAAGTGATTTTGTACAAAATACATCTTTTGTAAAGTCTGCTGAGTTACGTCCTGAAAAAAAATACGAATAAAATCAAACTGCCGACGCACAGTGGAGTATTTGACTGAAAATCCTGGCCAAAACTAGTTTGAAATTTTCACCCTTCTGAAGGCGACATCCTTGTGTGCGTTTGTGTGCTGTACGGCGAAGCTATCCCACTTATAGACATGAAACTTGGTATACAAGTTGTCTGAAATGTCTAATGTTACAATTTGAAACTCGATTTTTAAAATTTGAATTAGAAAATGAAATATTTAATATTTTATCCACGGTTTAGACTTTTGCATGTTTACGACCGTAAAAACGATCCTAGTAAACGTAGAAAAAAACCCAATGCATCACTAGATAGGAAAAATAATTTTCTTCAAGATTATGGTTTGTTTGAAGTTCTAACGTAATTAACCGAATTTCTAAGAATTTACAAAGGGAGGTCACTTTTTCGACTTTTTTCAATTATTCAATCCATTTAAACTAAAATTCTTGCATCCAATATTCTAATAATGTTATGGCTCTGAAATTTTTTAAGGAAATAATAT
Organism: Uloborus diversus; assembly: GCF_026930045.1. Taxonomy (NCBI): domain Eukaryota; kingdom Metazoa; phylum Arthropoda; class Arachnida; order Araneae; family Uloboridae; genus Uloborus; species Uloborus diversus. Next base: position 141,188,781 of record NC_072734.1, on the reverse strand, counting down.
AAACACCTTACCTTCATTTACAGCGAAAACGGTGAAGTTATGTTCTTTCACTGATTTATAATGAATTTTTTTTCAATGAGTTGAAATAAAAATTTTCAATAATTTTCACTCGATCCGAAATGAATGCCACGGTTGGCTCTTTGCCAATAATGCTTAGACAAGTGATAAGTAAACATGTTCGATGCGAATTGCTGTTTTCCTTTGAAGATATGTAATTAAGTGCACTGTTCAAGGGGGGAAAAGAGCAAAAAGCGGTTAAAAAAATCCCAATATTCCGTACAAAACACTAATTTGAAACCAAAAAAATAATCAATTTTATTCTTTTCGTTTGGTTTCAATTATTAAAACTCTGAGTTAATCATGCACAAAAAGAATTAAAGACAAGGGTTTCGGGGTTACAAAGAACCTTTTTTCTATTGAAAAAATAAAAAATAAATAAATGAACTAGGATATTATAACTGTAAAAACACTCGAAAACGGATATTCAAAAGCTCTTTGTTTTTGAATTGTATATATTGTACTCGTACCTTGGGTCGATCCTTAGTTTTACATCGTGTGATGTGTCCCGCTAAAAATTGTACGAACAAATTTGGAACTAAAATTTTATATAACTTTAATTTCACAATGAGTAGGTAAAATGTCTTAAATATGGATAGCTCGCTAGCGTAGGAACGTTAGGAGACAATTACAATTGTCTCCTAACGCTAGCAAGTGTGTGTGTGGGGAGGGGTATTTCCCCCCTTTTGCTACGTATAATGGGGAAAGACCCTCTCCCCCAGCACATTATTTGCAGCAATGATCTGAAAAAATATAAATATTTATTTATTTTATCTAAAATCTATCTCAATTTTAAGGACGAGCAAATTTTCTTAGCGAGATCACAAAATAATTTAATTTATTAACTCATTAACGTACATGAGAAAATTAACATAACTGAACGCAAACACATGTTTTAGGGGTTCAGTGAATCTCTTTAGCGATGCATAAAGGCAAGCGTTTTCGAAATTAATTGGATGATTCTCATTCCATTACTTACATCTTTACACATTGATGAAGCGGTTTCTCATAACCACGAAACTCGTGTCTGAAATTTTATTGTGTTTGTGCGCTCAAATATGTCGATCTTTTCATTCAGTAGTACTTATGATAACTTTTTTGCAAATTTATTAAATCTTTGTAGGTAAATTCAGTTTAAAATCACGACTTGTCACAAAAAGATCGGATTATGCACTTTTTTTTTAAAAAATCATTTAAAAAAAGGGCAGTTGTAGGCGGAAGATTTTTTTGCTGAAATTAGCACTAGAGACTTTGCCAAATACGATGCAACTTTCAAAACAGCCCGACCAAGCCCGACACCCATTTAAAAAGCTTTCTCTAGTTATAAATTAAGGCGAAAAGCCTTTAAAAATCTCACGTACCAAATTCTTTATTTTTTTCACTAAAAGAAAATAAAAATATTTACTTTGATTTATAATTAGCACTAAGCCCTGACATTTCTTTATATCGTAAAATTGGTTTGGTTCAATTCCATTCATTTAGAAAGCCACAAAAAAATCTACATTGAAACGTAATAATTAAGCTGAAACGAAATAAAAAAGCGAAAATTCTTATAGAAATCTCATCTTTCACTGAGGCTATGAACAATTGTATGTGACTCAAGTTTCCAAAACAGGTGCCGATCGATGCACCAGTTAGTCAACTATCATGGAATAAATTTTCATAAAAATCGGGTAAATTTTTAATTTTGGACTTTTGGCCAGGATTTTCAGTCAAATACTCCACTGTGCGACGATTTCTAACTATGACGACAAATAGTTTGCTCTCTAAATATCAAAAACGACTTTAACGAACGATGATAATAAGAAATTCGAGTTTGCTCAAAAAAGAAAAAAAAAAAGAACATATTGAAAGCAAAATAGATCTCTTTTATACAAAAAGCCAGCTAGAAGTTCAAATAAAAGCAAAGATTTCTTTTGAAATGTTGGGAATTATATATATTCGTAAATTCAAACTGTTAATTCATTTTTGTTAGAAGTAACTTGAAGTTAAGCACGTTTTTAAAAAACAGTAGAACCTTGTTAAGCCGAACAAATTTAAAACGAATTACTACTAGAATCAACTACATTTGCGATCCCACATTACTGTTTGCTGTTTATTGTTATTCGGATTAAACGAACTACGGTAAAGACGAATTGATTTGAAAGTCTCTTTTAGTTTGTTTCAACGATGTTCGACTGGATGTTAACATGCAAGGAACTAAAACAAATTTGCACTAGAATTACAGTGAGCATTTCTCCAATATTTAGAACTTAAGTAGGTAAATTAGGTCAGGCTTTTCAATTATTTTCCATTATTAGCTTTTTTATACTTCATCTGAAGGTTTGACACTTAGCGCATACTATTGAGATATCGTTCCTTCGCAACATTTAAAATGTTCTTATTACTGCAACCATGCTGAGACACATTTTTGCTTTGGCAGAATTTCATATTGATGTAGTAACACAACAAAGGGGACATGATTTGATGTCTTGGCAGCAGTTCAAATAAAATTTTCAATCACCCAATCACTCTTCCAGCAATTGGCACCAGAAACGAATCAGCACCTGTTACCATTGAGGTTCCCTTGCTTTTTAACTTTTGTGGGAATCCTTTGCGTCACTTTCTGAGATATAGCAGTCGACTTTAACAGGAAAAGTTTACAAATAAAAACTTAAATAGTTTCAGATGAAGTTTTTACATGTACACTCTTAATTCAAAAGAACGAAAAAATAACTCTTAAAAAGAGTGAAATCTATTGCGGGTGCATTCATTCTTTCTGAGTGCTAGTTTTATCGAAAAAAGACGCTTTACGAAAAAACCAAGACTAAAATTCGTCCTTATTCGCGTGAAATTCGGAAAAAATCCTTTTGATGAGCGAAAAATAAAAACATTCTTTAAAAGAAGGACTCAAAAGCATTTTCATTGGTTCGATTCTGTCACGTGATTTTGTTTAGGGAGAATCTTCTATACCTCCACGTTAGGCTTAACTAACGTTGGTCGCGAATACCAAGTGCATGTCGCTATCTAAATGTCTTCATTTAATGAATTTAAACAATATTTGTTGCCGAATGAGATTTCTGAAGGAAATGCACAAAAACTACATGGTAAGTGCGAAGAATTTTCTTTTTTATTAAAATTTGTAACTGTTAATATGTCTTGAACTGCTCGTATATCGTTACAAATCACCCACGTGCAATGTTACGGCGAACTTTTTGTAACTTTTCCTTCCAAATTAATGAAACTTTCATCAACAATTTTGTTTCTGTCATCGAATCAAAAATATGACATTTGAAACAGTCGTTACCATCTTTGGTGTGTGTGTGTACTGTATATATATTTTAGGCAGGTGTTACAGATCCGACCATGCGCAAATCTATAGGTCGGATACCGAATCCGCTCCCGATGGTCGGAGCTCCAACCACTGCATAATTTTAAATTAATCAAATATCGTTTTTGTGTATAGTAAACTTTAAAGAGTATCATAAACTTTGTATAATACACTCATTCATATGTGTAACGGGCCATTCATTAATTAAGTAAGGGTCCTGAGGGGGAGGGGGGTGGAAAATTCTCTACATACCTTTGCTTGGAGGAGGGGGGTTAGATCCATTCTTACGTAATATTTTCCAAGCCGATATTTTATATAGAAATCCGCGGTCAAGTGGTTTGGCAAATATTATATTTCATTTGCTTCAGGAAGGTAAAACTATGTATTATAGGATGAGCTGTTTTTTACTTGTGTTTCAAAGAATGAAACGTGTAAAATATAATAAAAGAATCGCACTGTATTTTGCATGTCATATTTTTAATTATTATCGCATCATATACAAAAATTATTTGTCGAAAAAGCATTCGGTCTAGATTCCTTACAGTAAACATTTCTTTACTCAAAAATGTTTAAAAAAAAAATGATAGTTAATTTAATAACGATACCAGTGATGTAATATTTGTTATTTTATTATTGTGAAGAAAAAAGAGAATCTTACGTAAGATGGGGGGGGAGTCTTACACACCCTTACATAGGGGGAAGGGAAGGTCAAAAATTGCCAAAATTGTCCTTACGTAATTAATGAATGGCCCCGAAGAAACAAAATTGAATTCAAACGTATCTTGTCACAATTTATGAGTGACTTTTTAAATTAATTTGGACTGATGTAACTTTTAAAACATTATTAATGTTAAAAGGCACACCGAGAATATAAATATAGCGTTTCAAAATTTTAAATCTATTTATTTGGAACTGTGTGGGTTTTTTAATTTTATTTCAATCTTTAGATTGGGAATTGCACGTAATATTGCACATGGGTGATTTGTAACGATATACGAGTAGTTCAAGAAATATTACCAGTCCAAGTTTTAATAAAAAAGAAATTTCTTCGTACTTACCATACAGTTTTTGTGCATCCTCTTCGGAAACACTAAAAACAGTTTTTTTCCCTTTTTTTAACCTAAAAACTTTATTTTTCAAATGATATAACAGTTTTAAATTCAAATACACAGTATAAGCACATGAAAACACGTTTAAAAAACAATTTCACCAAATGAGAGTGAAATGATTTTACCTATTTTATTCTAAAAAAGAGTGAAATAGCGGCTTTCCAAAACGGAAAGCAGCCACTCATTTAGGATATTAATTTAGTCTTAAAAAAGAGTGAAAAACACTTATCAAAAGGGAGTGAAATTAGCTTATCCAAAAGGAATGAAATTCACTCCTATAAGGAAAGTGCGTTTTCAATACTGAAAAGGAAAGGAAGGAGTGAAAATTTACTCAGTCTGAGTTAAAATCGCTGGAATTTTTTAAGAGAGTACACAAACTGATACAAAATTTTAAATTGCAAGTTTATTTTTGTGACAAAAAGACTATTTTAAAAAATAGCAACACGTAAATCGTAGTTGAAGAAAAAAAAAATTATACTCGCAAAAATCGTTTCAATTAAACTCTATTGGGTTATTATCACATTCAAAAGAACACCGTAAATTACATTTCGTGGTTTTTTATTTTGCCGGTCGGAACAGCATTCTGAACACAGTTGAAATGCATTTTAAAGGATTCCGAAGCCGCATTTGCATTTTTGAATAACCAAATAGATTTTCATTTCGAACCACGATTAGCATTCTTAAAACTAATAAGAGGAAAGTTGACTGAATCTGCTTATTTTGAATTGTTAGCCTTCGTAGAATGTATGAAAGGGAAGTTAAGAGGCATTTAAATTGTTGATTTTGGAAGGAATAAGAATCGTGTGTGGAATCTTTGTATCTTATGTTTCGTAAAATAAAATTCTGTGGCATCAGTCAGCTAAAGACGAGTTAGTAAAAAAGTAGTGTTTGTAGTAAAGTAAATAGTAGTGTTCAGAAGTAATATACATTGATTCGCGATAACTCGAAGTCCGATAACTCGAATATTACTACAATTCAGTTTTTATCAAGTCCCGACCCCTTTGTCTTTAATTCCATGCTAATTATTCTCAATATCTCGAAGTCAACTTCCCTTAACTCGAAGTGTTTTCAAAGATGACTTGAAATTTATTTCGAAAGAACGAAAAAAAAAAAGAAGTGACTATGAGAGAAAAATTAATTCACCTTCACTTGCAATTCCTGCACAAAAGACCTCTAAAGCAAGAAGATCACGCGTTGAGCCAATGTTCGATAAAGGAGTTACACGTGCGGAAATGAGCTAGCTTGTTTCCTTTTGTTGTACTGTACTGTTTACACTTTGACATGTTGCTGGGCAACAATTTTGATTTTAGGTTGTCAAGTCAACTGATTGTATCTTTATCCGAAGGCTGATATAAGTTAAGATGCGTTCCCCTTCATTCTTTAGTTCGATCATTTGCTGATCAGTTCGTAAGAGACAGAGTGAGTTTTCTTTACTATTAAAAATGTCTGAGCAAGTAATCTGTCAATGATATTAAAAGAAAAGTGAAACTTCAAAAGCGGTAGAATCTATGAATCCGAATTTGAAACGATGAAAATGTGCATCTTTTCTGAAGATGAATCAGCTCAACTCGAGTGTGGTTCCAGCAGTATCGAAATCAAAACCATGCTTCTAATTTTTTCCTCTCAATATTTTTGATTAAAGTGTCCATATTGTGCTTAAAAATTTTTAAGTTAACTGTAATTTTGTTTGTTATATGTACATATTAATTAAAATATTCGATGGTTTTTAATATTAAAATGTCAAAAATTGAAACTATCGGTAAGTCGAACTTTCGATAAGTCGAAGTTTTTCGTTGGTCTCTTTAGATTTGGGTCATTATAAATTGACTGTACAACTAAGTACTAAAGCATGGATCGGACTTGCAAAATAGACCTTTTGAAAAAAATTAAATTTAAAAAAAACCGCTCTAAAAGCAGAAAAATAAATGGGGAGGGAAAGGTTTGAAATTACAGGGTGACAAGAAATAACTTAGACACACATAATACACCATAACTTTAATGCTAATGAAAAAAGAAACAGCAAACTTCAAAATAAATATGAATACATTATTTCGTCTAATATATTTCAAATTTTTCGAAGGGGCTAACTTTTGGATCAACACAGTGCTTTAAACGTGCCAAAAGATTTTCAGCTATGGTCCGCAACTCACTGATATTTTATCCTATGCTTTGCATAAGGATTTCTTTTGGGATGCCAAAGTTTTATGAGGTTTAGCACACACCCTTGTCTAAACAATGGAACAAACAGAATAATCCATCGGGTTCAAATCTAGGGAATACGGTGGCCGTTTTTGAGCTCCAATGAAGTCCAGAAAATGTGTCTTGCACAGACTTGAGTTACTTAAAATACACCGCCAGCTCAGTTATTCCATCCGAGGACTGCAGGATGGAATAACTGAGCTGGCGGTGTATTTTAAGTATTTCTGCCTTAGCCCTGGCTTGCGGGCGGTAACTTACTACAAAATACAGACTTGAGTTCTTTTAGCACTCAAGTCTGTGTGCAGGTGCGGAATTCTGTTGGAAAGTCCATCTTTTGTTTCCAAAGAACTTATGCGACCAAGGAAAGACAACATCTTCCAAAATGCGTTTGCGATATGTTTCTTGACTAATTTTATCCCCTGATCAGCAAAAGAAAGTGATATTTTCCGACTAGCACATATCCCACCCCAAAATATTAGACTGGGGGCACAGGGGCGGATACAGGATTTACTTTTTAGGGAGGGTCACGCTCAAGAATGTAGTCTTAAACACAACAATTTTTTTGAACTTAGATTTCTTTAGGTGTCAACAAAAGCACTAGTTGGTTGAAAACTTAATTAATTTTAACTAACATAAATTAAATACTTAAATCATTATTAATTAAACTTAATTAATAAAAGTCAGTACGTTAAAATGACCTAGTTATGTTGTAATTTAACCTGTTAAGACCAGTATTCTTACCAACCAACACAATACAATAAATAAATACTACGAAAATCAAATAAAAAGTAAATGTTTTATGACCATAATACATTTAGATATAGATTAAACATTAGCATAATACTCGACACAGGACACACATCCATGTTGTATGCAGAAAAATACAATAAACTTCACTAAATAACAGTAAAAAATGCGGCGAATATCTATTTTAAAATTAAATAATTTATGAATATAATGCGGGCATTGATGAATACTCACTGATTCTTTTCAATTGTCGAAAAATCAGAGGCGAATAAAGACGCCGCAGTCTCAGAGTTTTATACAAGAACTCCGTATATGTTTTCATGGGTTTTGGGTTCATCAGTTTTTTTAACTTTTCAAAAAAGGCAACAATGTTTTGTCACCGATAACGCTTCATAATTTTGGATACAGAAAGCCCATTTTCTCACAAACGCGGCTTTTTTCAGCACAGTTTCCGTCTAGTACTATGGGCTAATTACGGAAACCCTCGTGTAATGAGGTTTCGGGACAACACGATACTGAAGTTTTACATTTCTTGCAAAATACTGATTTAAACTAACTATTTACAGCTCATTTAAAAATAAACTCAGCATGAACAAAAACGAAACCAAACAAAAAAGAATAATCTACAGAGACTTCACATAAAAAATATTGCCACATTATAATAACTATCGGCGATTAAATTTGTTCTATAAAAAGCGATCGGGCGAAAGACAGTTCTTTTCACTATACTGGCGCCTGTAGACAGCTGCCGTGAAGAAGAAACTGTCTCAAGCAGAGCTAATTTACTGCCTACATATAAATAGAAAAGTGACATGTAATACCCCAAAAAAGGGAATTCAAAAATTATTAACTCTTTTTTGTGGTTTCGGTCAGGTTTGGTTTTCTTTCTTTTTCAAGCCGTCATTTTCGTTACTCAAATGCAATGAACCTAATAACAGATTAAAAAGTATTGTCACAGATAGGGGGCACGACTCCCATACCCCCTCCCCCCCTCTTTGTATCACTACTTCATGTAGTGCCCAAAAAAATTGAATTCAAAAAAATATTTACTTTTTCTTATGGTTCCTACATTGTTAAATATTTTTTCAAGCAAACATTCAAAAATTTCCCTGCAGTTAACGCAGTTTAACAGTGCAAGAAGGTCCTCAAGACAAGGTTGTGTGCTAAACATCCTAAAACTTTGGCATTCCTACAGAAATCCTTATGCCAGGGATGGGATAAAATATCAGTAGGTGAGTTGCGGCCCAGAGCCGAAAATTTTGTGACACGTTTAAAGTTCTGTATTTATCCTAAAGGTAGCCACTTTGAAAATTTGGAAATAAATTGGACGAAATAATGCATTCATATTTAGTTTGAAGTTTGATCGTAATATTTTCATTAGCATTAAAGTTACGATGTATTTTGTGTGTCGAAGTTATTTCATGTCACCCTATATATAGTTGATTTAGAGATTGATATAGTTTCATGCAGTTATATTTGATGTTTACAGTATTTTCAAATATTAATTTATTAGTTCAATTTAGTTTCTACTTTTCCAGCCAATACTGTGATTCTGTCATTAATTATTTAATAAAAAGTAACTAAAGTAAAAATTTTCTTTGTTGACCCAAGTAGGATTTGACTTTAATTGTTTTATATATTACTTGTTTAGTTTGTAATTCTATTGTTAGTCACCTTGTAAAGAAAGGGGACATTTTTCGTAAGAGACATACTTTTTACGCAAACTAGCCAGCGTGCTAAAAATCATTTTCCTAGCTTTCTAGACAGTTTACTTAACTGTCGAGAACCTCAGCATCTGCCGTTTTAATCTCCCACTCGAGAAGGTGGTTTGAAGATCGTCAGAAAAGCATTTCAAAGGGAGCCAGCCATTTGCATTTTTGAATAATAAAATGGGTGCGAATCATTCCGTTCCCGCTAGAGACAGAGCGACCTGTATGGCACGGGGGAAGAGGGGGTGCGGGAGAAGGCATTAGCATTCGGAATCCCGATTAACACTCCCCAATGGGAAAAGAAGATTTGACGAAATCTATTTATTTCAAATTGTCGGCCTCGAAAGTGGCCGCAAATGATGGCGGAGGAAAAATTCAAAATATATGATTGCAAAGACAATTTCTAGAGAGGTATAGCAAAAGCGTCGCTGGATTACCAAGGAAACACAATTTATCACTACAAAAACCAATTTTAATAGGCTTATCTTGTGAATGATAAGTCAAAAAAGTATCATGTTTCCAACATAATGTCGTGTGTCATGAAACATATACTTTTTTTTTATTTTTTAGCATGGCGTATAAGTCCTGAATCAAGTAGCCAGGAGCGACGTAAAGGGAGGTAGGTCACTGTGACCTCCGAAAATTTCCTTATTCAGCAAATTTGGCTAACCATTTGGCAAATTTGAAGACACAATTGCAACATTGAGATTTTTTTTCAAATTTTTTTTTAATGTTTTTTAATGATGCTTAATGATTCTTATCAATAGTTAGTGTGGATTCATGATGAGTATGCATGCTCGTATTTTAACATTCTGTAAAACTGCAATTTTATTTGGCACACTGAGAATTCCCTCCTCCCTGATTTTGGTGCGGAGAGCCCCTGCAAGTTGCATAAAAGTCTTCAGTCTATGTTCTAAGAACATAAATCCAAGAAAGACAGTTTTTTTTCTGAGCATAAGATATTTTTTCTTGCAACAAAAAGACAAAAATGAAAAGGGAAAAAAAAGAAAGGATGAAACAAAAATGATCCCTGTGAATGGGTAACTCACGAAGAAGTCACAAAATAAAATCCAGGATTGCGGTTTTTCTATGGATGAAATAGACGTTTGTCTCCTTTTTTTCTGTATTACTTTAATTCCAAATTGAAATGTTATTGAGTGTTGTGTTGTTGCATCAGCACAGATCACAGATCCACTCTCTATTTTAAAAGCTTTGATTCATTGCTGTGTGCATTTAGTAGTTCATTCAAGTGGTATTTTATACGTACTGTCTAACCACGGATTGTATGGAAAGGCAAACATCCGTTTTACAAGCGGAAATGGAAGCATCTATTAGTTTTCAGGGATGTCAGATTTTGCAGACGTTTGTTAGCCTCTAAATTAAGCAGAGTCTCATTCAAATGAGCGGAATACGCGCATAAAATTTTTATTTTTCCCCTCATTCAGATGGAGTCGCCTTAACTGGATGTTTGCCAATTCCATACAATCCGTGGTCAAACAGTACAGACACGCATTTTTTTTTTTTTTTTTTTGAATCAATCCTCATATGCAACTCTAAATTGAAATTTTAAAGGAAGGAATAAATAAATAAAAAGAAATTACCTAAAACACTTAACTTTCAAAAACAATAATTCCTTCTCCCCAAAAAGAACACCTTACAGCATCATTTACGATGCTATTATTATACATTTTCCGGTATGCAATCGATTGGATATTTCATCAACTTTTCACTTCTGGTCGTGGTTATGTTTATCCTTACTCCACATTTAATGCAGAGCGTCTCTCTATTCGATTACAATGAAATGGAATCTTTTGACATTCTATTATTCAAAAATGCAAACATCCATATCTAAAGATCTTTTCGAATGCACTTCCTGACCGTATCAGAACTAGTCTCTAAGCCCGGACTTAAAAGCAGGTGGTGAGGTTCACGAAATTTTCTCGGGGTATTAAAAATTTTATTCAGTTTTCTTAAAATGATTTTTTGCTCGTTTTTCACCATATGCATTTCGATGATGTTTTTAACTCAGTAATTGACTTGCTTTTACACTTTGTCTCAAACCAGCTTTTACGTTGAAGGTACAAGAAATTGGAAATTACTAACAAGGTGAATCTTTTGTGTCTTATTGACTTAAAGTAATAATGTATACATAACAAGAAGTTCCGTCCAGAACTAAACGAGCCTACTTTCCAGTATGCCAAAATCAACTAATATTCTCCATAACCAATATCAAATTAATATCCTCTAAATTAGCTAATACTGTGAATTATCATATTTTAAGCTGGTTTCTAGAAACAAAATATGCCTCGTTCATCTGATGGAATAGACGCTACAATAAACGAACAAATAAAGTAGTAGCACCTTTCAAACAAAGAAGCTAATATACCTTTTCCCAATTAAAAACTAGACTTAATAGCTTTCCAAAAAAAAAAGGAATTAAAGATAATGAGCGCATCAAATTAACTACGTTATGTAAAAAAAATCGTTTGTCAAGCCGGTGAAAAATAAAGCGCCTCGGATTTTGCTTTACCTCAGTTGCCAAAAAATAATAACAAAATGAATAAATATACTTTTAAAAGTAAATTTATTCATTTAAAAGTAAATTTATTCATTAAAATAAATAAATATCCACTTAAGGAAATAAATAAAATTCATTCACAATAAATAAATTATGGCATTAAGAAACCAGTAAAAGGTCCATGAAAAATTAAAACTATCTGCAAACGAAAAAAAGTCGTGAAATTACATTAAAAGTTCCACTAAAATGTAAAATTAATACATCAAATCTATTACTTATCGCCAATCTCCTCTAACACTCACGTCATTGTAAACCAGCATACAATGGGAATACTGAGAAAGGAAAGATTAAAGCAACAACTTTTATCGACAAAGAATTTAGTTAATCAATATCACTTATTCCTGAAACATTAATGATGTAATTTGAGGTAAACCTCCAAAAAAAAGGGGGGGGGGGGAAACTGAGCTAGAAATAAGTTTTGTGACCTGTTATGTTTGTGAGCAAATGAAGATGTTAAAATCATTTATGGAAAAATACACCTATTAGAGCATTCAAAATGAATTTATTGAAGTACATTTCTTCTTTACTGATCAGTCGACATTTAACCTTGTTTAGGCTGAAAAGGAAAAAGGAAATAACATAAATATATAAGCAAGGAAATAAAAGTTACAGAAATGTAGTACTTTTTGCCTCGGGTATGGTGAAATTTATTGAAAACAAACTTTTATAACCATTAACAGCTACTAATAAACAGTTTCTTTTTTACAAACATACGGTTAGTATTTCTTATTTTAGTTAAAGTTTGTTGAATATAAACTCTTATAACTTGAATAGCTGTTTTAGATCATCTAGAAGTCTAGTAGTTATTTTCAAAAATTAATAAGGAACCAAAGAAATAATCATCTTTTCAAAAAATTATTAGCTCTAAAAGCTAACTTTTCACCAAAGTATTTAGCAGCAGTGTAATCAAATTGAAGCTATTTTATTCATAAATTATGTTATTAAAAAAATTTAATATAATTTTGCATCATGGAAAGACCCCTAACTAAGAAAAAGATTTCGGTTTTATCTACTAACTACTATACTACCTAAAATACAAGTCTACACCCGCCCCTGAGTACCAAGATAAATAATTTGTATTTAAAATAAATAGTATTTTTAAATAAAAAGTTTCATAGCGGGCTGTGTATTTTTTGGATCGCCCTGTAGCAGTACTAGGAGTCTTAGTTGGATTTTACTAACACTTGGCGTCTTCGGGTCATTTCAAATTTACATATTACTCTGCTACCAGGTTGGCCCTATATGTTGTTGCAGCGGAATTTCTAATATGTGAATAATGCTTATATTAACTACAGTAAGGATAACGTTAAAAGTCACCATCAAATTTTAAAATAAAATACAGCCTTTATTGATCGTCTGTTTTCTACAAAAAATAAGTATTTAGTATTGAAAGAAGAATTCAAGGGGAAAATTGAAAACCCTTTGTTGCTGGTAAAGCTTTAGAATGTGTGAACAAAAAAAAAAAAAAAAAAAAATACCGGAAATTTATTTGTTGACAAAACTGCAACACACGATTTTTTTTTTTTAATAGCCTTTTCTGATTGTTTGTGAAAACGAAATGGTATTCAATCAGAGTAAAGAGCTAAAATGGGATATGGCTTCACAAAATTCAATATTTTTCTAATTTAAACTTTTCAATAGGTTTTTGCGTGTCACTCTAAAATACGACGTGCCACATATGCTATGGATGCCGTGGGTTGACCATGCGTCCGCCATCTTGGAACAAAATGCCGCTTTCTTCTTATGTCTGCTATGATGAAGTAGCTTGTTTCGCTTCTTGATTGTGGAGCTTCTTGACTGTAGATTGACATGGAGTTCATAAAAAAATCACACTTAAGAAGCAAAACGAGCTACTTCAGTTTAGTAGACATAGGAAACAAGCGACGTTTAGCCCAAAGATGTTTGACTTCATGTGTCGCTAATTTGGTTAATGATTGTTTGGTTGATGATTGAAAGATGTGTCGCTATTTTTTTAAACAACGATCCAGGGCTTTAAACCATCCCTGCATAGCATTAGAGCAGAAAATGAAACCGAATATTTAGTGCACAAAGTTCGATGCATTGGGGAATTTCCTTACCCTAACAACGCCGTCTTCACTCCTCCTTTTTCATAAAATTCAGTTTCGGCACATTGGTTGTGTAGTCACTTTTTTACAACTTCTTCTGCATTCCTCTTCTGTCTTGTATCTATTTTTGTTTCCCATGCAGCCACCGTAGATGAATTTCTTGCAGCGTCCATCATTAGGATTAAAGTAGTAGCTTGGTATGAACGCCAGGCATGGTCCTGGGTCATATTTGGCAGAGCAAGCGTCATCATCATAAGCTACAAAAGTTATTTAAAAAATATTTTTTTACAACTAACAATTGGATCGTTATATTTTTCAGAAACTTGCTGAAAAATACCTAGCTTTACCTTGAATCTTTGAGCTGAACAGCACCATTGCTGCGGTCACTCGTTTGGTGTGCTAATTCTACATTAGCTACCAGTTCGTTTGGCTCTCTTGGCTTATTTAAGAATTTTTCCGCTTCCAGCTCAGTTACTTCCTATTCCGGGCAGATGAGTGCTAAAAACTGCAGTCCTTGGATGGAACAACTGAGCTGGTTGTGTATTTCATGTGGATCGTTATAACTAAAAGAAGCATCGAGAGGTATCAACCCTTAAGCCCTCGATAGTAGATTAAGTAACGTTCGCCATCTTGAGGCTAATCGTCGGCTTTTTTCCTACGTCTGCGATGTTGAGGACTTTAGTCACCCCCCCCCCTAACTGGTACCTCCCTCACCCTTCCAGGAGATGGCTATGCTAGCTCTATAACTAGTTTTGAACTTTCCACTTAGGATAAACATTGCCACGTACATTTAAATATTACCAAAAAAAAAAACTTTTGTTTGAAATATATTTTGCTTTTTGAATTGAATTTCTAAGAAAAAAAAATTTCTCTTTTTTTTCCAACAATGATTTCTAAAAACACTCTTTGTAGTAAATCAAAAGTAAACTCTCCCGTTCTAATCAAGATGGTATATTTGTAAAAGAAAATTTAACATTGAGCTCAAGATAATGCATCTCAAACCAAACTCCTTTTTTCATAAAATGGCGGATTAATTCCAGGGTTTTTAAAGAAATCCATTTCACGAAATTTTTCGGTAACTTCAAAATGATATTAAGTTCATGAAATCTAACTGATTTTTTTCTTTTTCGTTACTATAAAGAATCTACAGTCTGGAATAAATTTCCGATTTTCAAATGAGCCTACAAGTATTTTCTCTATTAGGGAATGGAAGTATTTTCTCTATTAGGGAATGGCTGAAATTTCTACCACTGTTATTTCTATTCATAAAATGCGGCTCACTTTAAGGGTTTTTACACTCACAGCAGTGCTGTAGTTGGGGGAGGAGGAGTTACACCGATCACCAAAATATTTCGTTTATGATTGTAAAATATATTTCAAATTTATAACAAATTGGTTTCAAACTACTTTGTTTTAATAAAGTAATTGTCTGCATTTTAAATTAAAGCAGGTATAAGTAATCTGAATTGCCCATTTTCGGCCCCCATGACAGAAATTCGTCAACCGCAATATCCTCTAACACCCTACCAAACGGTGCTTTCCTGAGGGACTACCATCTTGTAAGCCATTGCGTGACAGGGGGACCCTCGGGGATGGTGGTGTTGTCAAAAGGTGCGTTCCATAGACTAATAATAAGAGTAGACCGAGCTATGGCAACCCTTTTGCTGCTCATAAACCAAACCATGTGACTGGTGGATATCCTAGCAACAGCGGGCGTTAATCGTAGCAGACGATCAACGCCAGCGCGAAATAAAATAAATAGAATTGATGGAACACGGAAGAATGATCTTTTATGGAGTCCGATTTGTAAATTTGTTATTCTAAGTTGTAAATATTTTGTTAATGTAGTGAGTTTTTCGTTTAGATAGTGTTGTGCATTTTCTTTAGTCAATTTCAATAACTTTCTAAGCAATAAAAGATGCAAGCGACCAAGAAGAATCAGCAAACGGTAAGATTTTTACCTACAGTTTCAATTTAAGATAACGATTAGTACATTTTTGCGTTAACGCAAAACGTTTACGCCATTTCGTTCACGCCAGCGCTGACAGCTCCAAATGAAATAAAAGTTGCCGAAAACTGATCAAAAACTATTACTAATGTCAAAATAATGCATAACTAAAAGAAAAACAGTTTAATCTCTGCACCTGGAAGTTTTTTTTAATGAAAACACATTGTCTTAAAATACATGTCGAGTGCCAAACTATAGATAATGCTGCCATCTAGCAACCATGCTGCCAAAGTCTTCGCCAAGCCCTTCCACTAGTCACATGATACATCTATGAACCAATATTCTTTATCAGCAAGAATGAGAAAGCTCGGTCTACTCTTATTATTAGTCTATGGTGCATTCGCCTAAATATTCTCTTTGTGACTACAGTTCCGACTCACAGGCGCTTTGCATATTGAACAAATGCACATGCAAGCACAAATAATGCATTTATATGCATAAACTTTACAAAGGTATGTAATGTTAAACAAACATCATTGTAAATTACTATAATACAATCTCGAAGAAGAAGCATTTACTTTTTAATCATTACAAAAACAAAAATAAGGAAAATAGCCTCAAAACAGAGAGTACTAGTAAAAGGCTAGAAACAAAAAAAAATTTACAGATCAGTAATCATTTGCATAAAAAATAAAATCGGTTACGAATTTTTTTTTTTTTTTTTTGTGTGTGTGTGCGTGTGTTCGAAAAACCTAAAGCATTTTAGCTTTACGCGAAAGCAGTTAATCAATCTCCTTCTCTTACAAATACACAAAAATAAAGTCGAAGAAAAGATCTATTCCTTTTTAGTATAACACCTTCTTCCCCCATATCTTGGAACGTAAAACGAAACAAATTTTTCAAATCTCTACTTTTTCCAATTTTTCAGGTGATAAAAATTAATGTTCTTTTTTAATAATAACAAAGGTTTGAATTTCTCCATTAAACACTGATACTAAAAACTTGTGATTGTTACAAACATACTCCTTAAAAAAAATCTAATAATGTTGTTCCCTTATGTGTCTCTTTACTTTTTTGCACTTACAGTGGGCATCCAAATTATTATACTCAAACAAATTTCTGTATTTCTACCGTTTTTTATTGTTACATAGTTTCATTATTTGAAATTATTTTAAAGTTTATTTAAAATATGAATTAAGCATATTAAACAAAAAGCACCTTCTGATCGATAATATAAATAGGTAAAAAATATATATATATATTATTTAATGTTTAGTAACTCCGCCTTTTGCTGCTAACACGGCTTAGATGCGGCGTGGCATGCTTTCAATGCATTGTATGACTACTTTTAAGTTGCTTAGTATTATGTATAAATACGTATTTTTTTTTCCAAAAATCACTCACAAGTAGAAGCTTGTAGCTTGAAATTTTAACGGACTCTGAAACTGACGTCTATCACATTTAAAATATTAAAAAGAACAAAAAGTAAAGTGTTTCTAAACTTTTAAATAAACTGTAAAATGTGTTCAAATAATAAAACTATGTAACGACAAAAAAAAAAAAAAAAGACAGAAAGTCTGTTTGAGCATAATTATTTAGCCACCCTCTGTATATAAAATTGAATTACAGTTAAAAGAAAACGAAATTTTTATGACAATATAGTTTTGTTCAACGAAAAATATGCTAGATATGTAATAACTTAACACTTACCTGCAATAGCAACAACAAAAAGGCAAAATAATATCAAAACTTTCATGTCGCTTTCTGGACTAAATGAGGATCCAAGAAGCAGATATATTACAAATCACTTTTTTTTTTTTATATTAGAATCCAAGAAACTGTTAGGGCAGGATGGTGCGATGGCTTTGGGAAAGGAAACAATGTACAAAGCTTTTGAAATATTTTTCAGTTTTATAATAAACAGCGTTCATATTTCCTCATGCCAACAACTTTACCTACTTTATTTCGCAATCAGTATTGCCCTCTTTGTTTCAAAGAACAAGTCTGAAAGTCAAAATGAAAACTCCTTTTTCTAAATTTAAAATCTAGTCATTCATTCCGTCATTTTCTTACGCAAGTACTTCTTGCAGACATCCGTCAATAATTATGCTTCTTTTCCAATTAAATGATTTGAATCATTCCTTTTCAAATCAGGCAGTCAGGTGTGAAAAGTATCACACGAGTCGCCGATTTTTTTTTCTTTAAATAATTTTAAAGAAAAAAAAATCTCTATTTACAACGTGTTGAAATTCTGCACACACTCGGCTATTTTGAAAAACATCAGCAAAACATTTGATTTGAAATGGACACTTTTTAAGAAGTATTTTAAATGAGTGAAAAATCAATAATATTAAGGATTACGTTTTCCCAGCGAATTTCAGATCCTTTATTATTTATCGTAAATTCAAAAGCATTCAACAAAACATATTGATGGTGAATATGGGTATGTAAATTATAGTAAACGATTCAAATTGCATAAAAATTGTTAATAGTTGACACATATTTTTAGTTTTGTAATTGCACATATTTTTTTTTAATCGCTAACAGTGGAGAGAACAATAAATAGGCTAACGCATATAGATTTTAAAAAGTGAATAAGAAACCCATAAACAGCACAAAATGCTTCACTGCCTTTCTTAAAATCATCTTTATCTTCACTAATAATAAAGCTGAATGTCCCTCTGTCTGTCCGGATCTCTGTGACACGCATAACGCTTAGACCGTTCGGTCGATTTTCATGAAATTTGGCAAAAAGTTAGTTTGTACCATGGGGGTGTGCACCTCGAAGCGATTTTTCGAAAATTCGATATGGTTCCTTTTCCAATCCAATTATAAGAAAAAAAATATTATAAGATGGACGAGTAAATTACGAAATTATCATAACGTGGAACCGTAACATGGGTACAAGCCAATTGGCGAGAAAATTCACCATACATTATTTTTAAATATACAGGCGAACCAAAAGACCTTTTAATTTTCTATTACGGGCAAAACTGCGGGTACCACTAGTTGATAATAAAACAGGACACGAGAGAAAAATATTTTTTTAAAAATCGAAGGTGCTTCACACCTAAACAACAGCTAAACAACTAAACAACTTCTATCAAAAGCATGCTATAAGTGCACATCATTCTGGTCGAAGTTTTCCCACTCTTTTTTTTAAACGTAAATAATCAAATAACCAAATCATTTTTTTTTTTTTTGAAAAAAAAACAACTTTGCAAAAGTTTGGAAAAATCGTGTTCCAGCCTTAGAAAATATTGTACTTAATAATTTTAAGGATGGTTTCCTTTGAAGTGCTTTTTTAAAATTTTGTCTAATTGAAGTCCAAAAAAAATCATTTATTTTTTTAAAATGTATGATTAAAAGTTTCGTTCTTATGAAAGCTTCTTTTTTCGAATCAATCTTTTTTTTTTTCTTTTTTCATTTTACCGCACTTCTTTGTTCGATAACACACTGCGTCTCTAATTAATCGTTGTGAAACTTCGTCTGAACTCGTACATTAAAGACCGAGAAAAAAACCACAAATTTAGATTCTAAATTCTTTTTAACTTTCAAGTAATCGAATCAAATTTGCATTTTATTTTCTAATCTGATTGTTCATACAAAGGATAAACTATCATAGAATTAAATTTAATACATCTTGTTGCAATGTATAATGCTGTTCAATGCTTTAAGCGTTCTCTCTGTTATAAAAGTAACAATAATTACTTAGATTTACATTCAAATTTTACTTCATGAAAACTTTAAAATGTTAATAATAAATAAACTGTACCTCAATTTTTTACTTAAAAAAATCCTCAACGGTTAGCGAATTTTTCTTCATATTCTTTTTAGCTGTCTATAGCTCAAAAGAAACTGAGAAACGTTCGGTGATGAAAAATTATTTCCTTATTTCGTAAACTCTAAAAACAGCTTCCCCCCTTTTAGAAGATCTCTAGGAAATTGGTATTCTACAATTTTTTCCAGTAACAATGCAGCTCCATCTTCGGTAGCATTACTTAAGAAGTTGTATCGTTACAATGTTATTTAAGAAGAAGCTGTATCGTTACAACGTTAGTTTAAAAGAAGCTTTATCACTACAAAGTTACTTAAGAA
Source organism: Uloborus diversus (assembly GCF_026930045.1). NCBI lineage: Eukaryota > Metazoa > Arthropoda > Arachnida > Araneae > Uloboridae > Uloborus > Uloborus diversus. Next base: position 141,168,960 of record NC_072734.1, on the reverse strand, counting down.
GAAGCTGTATCGTTAAAACATTGCTTAAGATAAAGCTGTAACGTTACAATATTACTTGAGAAGAAGCCTTATTGTTACAGCATCATTTATGAAGAAGCCGTATCGTTACAACGTTACTTAAGGGGGTCCGGGACACATTTTGAAATTTTTTTTATTATATACTTTAGAGTTTTGAAATTTTTTGCACTGATTCACCATTTATTTAATAAGCAAATTCATAACATAAATATGGAAAAAAGAAAAATTTTTATTTAAATTTAATTAGTTTTTTTATAAAAAATGGGGTTGCTTTAAATTGCTATAACTCAAAATATTCTTAAACAATTTTCAATTTTTTTTCAATGAATTACGCACAAATATCTAAGCTTTAATTTTTATTCGGCGATTTTAAAAATATTGATTCAATAAAAAATAAAAAATATTTGAAGAAAAATTTCGAAAAATTCGAAGATACTTTTTTTTTAAAAAATCGTAATTTTTTGCAGTAAACGTTTTTTTCAAATTCGACGAATAAAATTTAAAGTAAACTGTTTGAAAAAGATATGCTCCTAGTTTCATTACTTTATCTTGATCGGTTCCTGACTTATAAGAGTGCAAGAAATCGGGAAAAATTGCATCATGGAGAAAAACGCGTTTTAAGTTTTAAAGTTAAGTACACATTAGTTAGGTGCATGAAACAAAAATAATTATATCTTTCGTTCTATTTAAGATAGAAACAAGATTCAAACCTCCTCTTAAGCAGAAAAACACGGAGTAATTTTTTACATGATAAAAAAAAATTGCAAAATTTGACGATTTTTGTGTCCCGGACCCCCTTAAGAAGAAGCTGTATTTTTCAACGTTATTTAAGAAGAAGCTGTATTGTTACAATGTTATTTAAGAAGAAGCTATATTGTTATAACTTTACTTAAGAAAAAGCTCTATTGTTTCAACGTTACTGAAGATGAAGCTGTATCATTACAACATTACTTAAAAAGCCATATTGTTACAGCGTTATTTAAGAAGAAGCTGTATCGTTACGCGTTATTTAGGAAGAAACTGTATCGTTTTAACGTTACTTAAGAAGATGTATCGTTAAAACTTTACTTAAGAAGAAGCTGTTTCATTACAATATCATTTAAGAAGAAGCTGTATCATTATAACGTTATTTAAGAAGAAGCTGTATCATTACAACGTTATTTAAGAAGAAGCTGTTTCGTTATAATATCATTTAAGAAGAAGCTGTTTCATCACAACGTTATTTAAGAAGAAGCTGTTTCGTTACAATATTATTTAAGAAGAAGTTGTATCATTACAACGTAACTTAAGAAGAAGCTGTATCGTTACAAAAGAAGAAGCTGTATCGTTACAAAAGAAGAAGCTGTTTCGTTACAACGCTATATGAGAAGAAGCTGTATCATTGCAACGTCACTTAAGAAGAATCAGTATCGTCACAACGTTACTTAAGAAGAATCTCTATTGTTACTATAAAAGTTCATATACTCTCAGTTTCGAAGAAATTTTCTATTAAGGGAGAAGCTCCTTTTTATTTTTAATGTAAGAAATTTTCTCCTGAACACCTGATTTTTCAGTTTCATTTTGAATAATTCATTCGATCTCTATAACGACACAAAACATTCTTCAAATGGCGCCCTTTCTGCGAAAATATTCTGACCCCAAATATCACAAGTTCATAGAAAGTTGTGGGTGGTGCAACCAAAAACATAAAGCAACTCTTACACCTGTGGCGAAGAAATAGCTTGTTTATATCCGTTTCTTCATCCATAATTGAATTTATAACTCTACCGAAAGAAATACTAAAACGAAATATGCTCTAAATTCTAGGCAGAGACAAGAAAAGAACTCTTGACTTAGCAAAGAAGGAATTTTAAGTTCTCAGAAAGTGTGGAAATTTTTCTCTACTGTGCTTTGTTGTATAAAAAGAGCGCAATAGTAGTTGTGCTGCTATTCGGTATGTGCGTAAAGTTGAAAGTCACTGCTCCGGATTTCACAAGCTTATTTGGATCCTCGGATTATTTTATATTTTTAAAGGATTACTTTGATGCTTTAAAAAATTCCCTAAAACAATACAGAATTATTCATAACTAGAAAGCCACCCGTCAAGGTATGACGGGTGAAAATTGCTTCTACACTTGAACGAAGCCATTGCCTGTTTGGCGATATTTTGACAGTTGAAATTTTAACCTAACTCCAGTAGATTTACCCTAAACTTCAGTAGATAGCGTTCATTGTTGACCACCTTTTCATTTCTTCACTCTTCTGAAATGACCTAGTCTTACTAGTGAAACAGTCAAGTTACCGGAGTTCATCATTGTCAAAGTAAAGCATTTCCCTGCATGTCAAACATTACCAAGAAATATTATCAAATTATAATGCCATGGCACGAAATTCATTGTTGATGACGTCAGGAGCGTTACGTGATCAGTCAATTCGCTATTATATACGAGGGGGGTCCTAAAAGAAACCGGACTAATGGTGCGATGCCAATCCTAAATGTAGCAGAGTGTTCTGCAGCTAGATGGCTCAAGTAGAGACCTTTACAAACCAGCTGTGCAAGTGGTATCAGTGTAAGTGATAATGTCTGATCGTAGTGTTGGTTTTCTCAGGTGTTGTTGCTTCACTTCTGCGAACTCATTATGGCAGATTTAAAAGAACAAACTGTAAGCTTGAAATTTTGCATCCTGCTTGAAAAGTCGGCAACGGAATTGCCTACCAAATGCTTCAATAAGCTTTCAAGAACAATGCTATGAGTCGTGCATAAGGTTTCGAGTGGTTTGGGCGCATTAAACGTGGTAGCATGAGTGTTAAAGATCATGCTCGTTCTAAGCGCCCTTCAACGTCTCGCAATGATGAAAACGTTGAAAAAATCCGCCAAAAAATCAACGGGAATCGTCTTTTTACGATTGACGAAACTTTAGAAGAAACAAGAGTGAGTTGGAGCTCGCACGGGAGATCGGAAAAATGGTTCCTTCACCATGATAACGCTCCCGCACACTCAGCCTTCGCTATTAACCGCTATTTGGCCTCTCACGGGTGGCTAATCGTTCCTTGACCCCCGTATTCACCAGACCTATCCCCCTGTGATCTTTTTCTGTTCTCAAGGATGAAAAAATTCTGAAAGTGAAGCGTTTTGATGATGTAGAGGCTGTGAAAACTGCTTCGCAACTGGCACTGGACATGATCAAAGTTAAAGAGTTCCAGGGGAGCTCCTAGCAGTGGAAAAAAAGAATTAACAAGTGTATTGCATCTAAGGGTGAACACTTTAAAGGAGACTAAAGAAATTTGTGAATAAACTAGTATATAAATACTTTAGAACCAAAATCTGGTTATTTTTGGGTCCCCCCTCGTATATATGAATTCTTTCGGGGAGGGGGGGAGTCGTAATATTGAAAAAAATTGAAACGGATACAGTAAAAGAGAACACTCGAAACAATTCAGAAACAATTGAGGCAGTAAGAAGCCAAGGGATGTCAACCATTCGTTGTTGTTGAGTCACGTGACTTGAAGTCATAGCCTTAGAGCAGAAATTAAAATGGAGGGAGCAAATCCAATCAATCGGCTAAGCAAAAGCTTGGGCTAAGAGTTCAAGTCACGTGACTCAACAACGACGAATGTTTGACACGAGAAACCTGATTTCTTCCAATGCTTTACTTTAAAATCTATCACGTGACTTGGGTTCTTTCCTTCACGAAGGAAAATCCCCTTCCCCCATTTTATCTCTTCTCAATGATCTTAGCCTCAGCTTTTGCTAAGCCAATGATTGGACATGTTCCCTCCATTTACTTATTCCTGCTTTAAGACTATGTGTGAGCCTTTGGTCTCATGGCCTACATCACATGGCAACGAGTGATTTTCCAGTTCCTGCCACTCTCTACTATTGTCATCATTGACAGCATGTGATATGCATGTGTACTTTTTCTTGCGAAGGTTTGCAAAAAAATTTCGTTTTTTTTTCCGCTTGATTTATGTCAACTTGGCTGTATATGTTGGTAATACATTACAGAATTACTTATAGAGCGTTATCCGAGGTGAATTCCAGCAGTAACGGAAGGACAGTTTGAACAAAAAAATCGTTGTCTGTAATCATATCAAACTATATATTTTTTCAAAAACTGATGCATAGACTTTTATACACATCATACTAAGTAGCTAAAAAAGTCAAAGCCAGGAATATTTTGAAAGCAACTTTTTCTTTTAATGAAATTTAAAAAGCGGTAACGGAAGGACATTTTTGCGACATGATTTTTAATCATGTTCTTTCCAAAAGTTCAGCCAAACTATAAAAGGGAAAATTCTATAAAAAGTAGAGCAGATTCGGGAGTGTTCAATCTTACAATTTCTCCTCTAGTTTTTAAAAAGAATTATTTAAAGCATATAAATTATGTATTTGTTTTGGGTAACGGAAGGACAAGAAGTTGAAAACTACAATCTGAAACAATGACATCTAATACCTGAGCCATTTGTTACAATTCTTGAAATACTCAAAAATATTATCAGAATCCATAGAATATTTATCTTCTTCGTCAGGGAAAACAAAGATCTCCTTCCCACGTTATTATGCATTCTCAAACAAGACATTTTTACTCCTTCATCTTCTATATGAAGTACCTGTCCAACATTGCCCTTTTTTAATTTCTTTTTCTTCCATTCAACTATAACAAAACTTGTCCAAATGTTATGAATCCTTTCGCATATTCTCATTATTTGGTGCTTTTGATTCAACTGTATCTTCTTTTTAATATTATTTATAACTGTCAGTCTGTTGACTGTCAGTCTGAAGTGAAATCTCCTTCGATTTGTTAAAATACTGACTTTATTCAATAACATAACTTGTTACAGGGTTCAAATAGTGTATATTTTGTGTGTCAGGATAAGAATGGATAGTACTCCATGTTTTTGAAAATTAATCTTTGAATTCACTGATCTCTTCGCAGTATGTTTAACGGTTGAACTAATGCTCTCAACAATCCTTTCCTGTGAACTGTGTTAACAAATCTGAAAGCAGTTTCAATATTGTATTGTTCCAATATAAATATCAAGTTTGTAAGCAATTGTTTCTGCTCAAACTGACTTGTCATATCACAAACATGTCATACCAAAATAATTTTCACATGTTTAGAAACTTTTAAGTGTAATTTTAATGATTTTTATCACATACAATAGAATAAATAAAATCACAAACATTTTTTTTTAAATAAATAAACGTTTATTTTTTAAAAAAATAAATAAATGTTTATTTTTTAAAAGAAAACACACATAATTTTTGTACAAATATTACTTATGTATGTTTTAAATGTGACTACTAACTTCAAACAATAGTTTGTTTTCCACTAGCATTCTAAAATTTTACTCTGTATCAGCTTATACATTCCTTCCATTACCGTATTTTGTTGTCCTTCCCTTACCATTAAAAACCATGTAAATTAAATCTATATTGAAATTCTAACTGAGCCTCCTTGACAAGGAACATAATTCTGCTTTGCATAAAAAGAACATTAGTTTCTATACCCAATAGGTTCTTGGTGAACTAACTGAGATGTAGTATTTTGGTAACGGAAGGACATTAAACTGTCACCTTAATAATGAATCTATTTCACGGTTGAAAAAAGAGAAATTTTAATTTACTTACCGAAAAATTAAACTACACATTCAAAAGATAAAAGTCAAACTAAATATTATATGCTGATAACAAGTGTATTGAAATTACAGTATGTAACAGAAAAGAGATTTTTTGCTCTGTAAAAACACTAAGAGAAAACTTGATTTTGCACTTGAGTTTCTGAAAGTCAGCAAACTATTGGGAAGAAACAGGTTAAGATTCAAGAAATTCATTTATTTCTGAAGAGTGGTATATGACAAGTGAAAGAATATTAATTTTTCAAATTCAAGTGTCATATCTCCTTTTCCCTGGAATTCACCCCGAGTTTTCTTGATTTAAATATGAATTTCATTGTTTCCAAGTTAGCCAAAAGTTTATCAAACGATTTTTTTTTTTTTTTTTTTGGCACTTGCAGTCTTTGTTTCTGATTTTTGTTGTTCATTACGTCATCCTAATATAGTATATAATTCTCAGTTCACTGATCGAGTAACGCTGACGTCACCAACAATACACTTAAGACTTAACATAATTTGATAGTATTTACTGGCAATGGTTGACGTATAAGGAAATGTTTTACTTTGACAAGGGTAAACTGGATCTGGTTTCTTAACTGTTTTACTGGTAAGACTAATTTTATGTTCTATTGGGTTTTATGGGGCAAGAGCCTCGATATACCATGCTGCGCTGTAATTTTAGGAGAGTAAAAAAATGAAAAAATAGTCAATAATGAGCGCTATCTACTGGAGTTTAGGGATAATCCACTGGAGTTACGGTTAAAATATCCACTATCCAAATATCACCAAACCGGTAATTATTTTGTTCAAATGTAGAAGCAATTTTCACCCATCATACCTTGACGGCGATTTTCTAGTTATCTACATTGGTCACGGAAATTTCTATATTTGGATTGCTGTTGTATTTACCGGGAAAGTTTCAGCGATAAGTCTTAAATTAGAATTTTATCAAAGATTTTTTGGGAGCAGAACAGTTAAGGATATTACAGAAATATAATTACTATTGACTATTGCTTTTAAGTTGAAAATAATTATATGAAAAATTTAAAGACTTAATTATAATTACTCTTATGGGAAAAAAACCCGTGAGTTAAGTTATCGTGTCCAGTTGTTTAACAATAGAGACAAAACTGCAACTAACAGACCCTCTAAAATTCAATAACAACATCCATCATGTAAAACTTCATTTAAAATTGTGCAACTGGGTGCGACAGGTGAAATTTTATTTTGAAATTCAGAAGCAACGTCTGACAAGAAAAACTGCAAATTCAATAACAATGTCCAATGTCAATGTCATGCAATACAAAAGCATTCAGATTTCATGTTTAAGACAGTAGAAATAAGAATCTCTTACTCACTGCGAAATATTTATAAATGGAAAAAAAGCAAAGTTAATAGGCTGTGGGACGAAGTCATAAAAGATGCTTAAAAACATGGTTTCGTTTTCCAACTTCGGGAAATACAAAAAAATATATTTTTCTGAATCCTTAGTGTCTACAGATGAAAAAACCCCAATGTCACAAAAAAATAAGTGTCTCATAATTTTTTTACAGACCATTAGAGATACATGAAAAGGAGTGAAACTGATAAGCAAGGGGCAGACAAATTTTAAATACATAAAAAATATTGTACATGTACATTTAAAATATTATGCATGTACGTTAAAAACATTATTCATGTACATCAAAAAATAGTTTTTTTCAAGAAGCAAACTCTTCATTCTGAAGTATCGTCGTCAGAATCACTGAATTCATCTATCCTGTTTTTGCGTAGAGAGTTATTTTCCTCCTGAGAGTTTATACAGCTACAGTTACTAGAGGAAAATTATGTGCATGAGCAATTTTATGTCTTGCATGTACTACATCTCTTCGAAGAGCACCGAGTTTTCGGGCATGCACAGGAGACTAGTTTTTGAACATGATCTGATGCAATGGAAATAATGCTCTATTTTATTTCAATACTGCCCGCATTTATAGTCCATCCAATGTTCTGATGAACTGAGAGCATTGATTAAATCAGTGGTGCTCAACCTACAGCACGCGGATCAAATCTGCCCTTTGAAGCTGACTCATGTGCCCCGTCGTTGTATTCAGTGTTAAAACACGAAAAATATTCCAAAACCTTCCAAAAATACTAGTAATCGTCTTTCGGTGTTATGAATTTTGAAGTCAAGTTATCATAAATTGATTTTTGAAACACAAATGCAATAAAATAAGCATGTAGTAATAATGACAGCAATTTTGGTTTGTAATTGTCTTTGTTTCCCTTATTTTCCCATGCATCTAAAAAAAAAACGTAAATCATATAAATAAATTTGATATTTGTTCTGGTCCACGAGATTCCTATTGATGTGAGTTGTGGCCCGCAGGTGAAAAAAGGTAATTCACCACTGGATTAAATTATTCAAGCATCAGCAATGAATATTTGCTTGATAGTTAGTGCACAAACGAGGGGATAAGGTAAGAGTCACAGTCCGGAAATGGTTCTTTTTCACTCCAGCTCCGCAGTCCTGGTAAAAACATTTGCGCTTTAAATTAGTTTCATTTTGATTCAGTCATATTAATCTCTGACTTTCGTCAATGTTAAGTCTATGAGATATGGTATTTCTGTATTTAATAATAACTTTCATTTTTATTTCTTGTCACCAAAAATTGAGAATATATTCAGAATCGACTCCATTTTGTCAATTTTTGGTGACATAAAATAATTTTTCGTGTTGTCGTTAATGTTAAAAAAAAATAATAATTGTCGAAAAAATGCCCTTAAAATGGCTAATTTAAAAAAAAATCTTTGTAAAAATATTCTTATCAAAAGCTTTTTCCAACGAAGTTTTTCTTTAAAAAATCCGCCTTTAAGTTCGCATTTTATATTTGCCTAAAATTTTTCCCGCAAGCGCTAATATAAAGTGCTTTGAACTGTTCGAAGTTGAACAAAAAATTATTCAAATAAAAAAATTTAAGTACCGGAATGAGGTGTCATCGGGGAGATCTTTCAAAAAAACGAGCTGATGTGTGCATCACACGACTTCCTTGTACTCCAATTTAATGTAATTTTCCCATTATTGGCAATTTTATTGTGATTCAATAGTTTACTCTCTAAATAACACCAACAGTAGAACGACGAACGAAAGAAACCAGATTTTTAAAAAATCGCCATATTTGTCACCAAGTTGGCGACAAAAATTAGCGACCAAAAGACTGGCGATATATCGCCAAGTGTCTGCCAAATTATAACACCACTTGAGTTTACATCAAAATTAACAATGATTTCTTCCCAAAAAGGGGCAAAAGACCCCTTTAGAAACACCCGAATGCAACTAGTGATGTTCCGGATATCCGTATCCGTATCCGCGGATATCCGAGGGAAAATAAAGATCTGTATCCGTATCCGTTACTTTTTTGACGGATCTTAAACGGATCTTTTCTATTCTAAAAATTCTTAATAACTTAAGAATTTTTAGAATAGAAAAGATAGAATTAATCTTAAATATTTAAATAAAAGACGATTAAATTCCGTTTCAATTAGGTTTTATTCCCTATTTAAATTATAAGGTATCATTTCCGAGGTCAATTTGTACCCCCGTCGCAAAAAGGAAGGTATAATAAGTTTTAAAAATGTGTATATGTGCCTCTATTTGTGGCATCATAGCTCCTAAACAGATAAACCGATTTTGATAGTTCTTTTTTTCGTTCAAAAGCTGATTTGAAAGAGAGTGTGCTTAGATTAGCCTCGTTTTTGTAGAATTTTAATTACCGGAGTGCCGGAGATATTAATTAAAAGCCGACTTAACGTTATTCACAATTATGGTAGAAAAAACTTACCCGTATGTTAAAAATATTGGAGCAAATTGAAAGAACAAAGTTTTCTGCGTTTTTTATTTATTTGGAACTTTCAAGTTATATATACAGTAGGAGTTATAATATTGTTAAGTAAGTTCTAAATGCAATTCTAAGCCTTTATACGCATGATTGGTAGCGATTTCATAGTCGGAAAACAAGACGAAAAAACTCAATGATTTAAAATTTCTATCTGCTGTCAGTTCATATTTCCTAACACTGTGTGTTCTGACCCGCGAAATTCATCTTCATATGAGGTCGGCCCTCGGGGACATGTTATTTTTTTTTTTTTTAATTTAATATTGGTTTTTGTTATGTATTTGGGGGTTTGTGTTATTTTTCATTTTGGTTTTTCTCGGCATTCTTCAAAAAAAGTGATAGTAAATTCTCTATTTACTGATTGTAAAGGTGTTACCCGCTCTGTTATTTCGTCGGTCCGGGTAAGTTGGTTGGAATGCGTCAACACTGCATTTATACTGAAATAAAATGCGAAAAAAAAAATTCTGTCCAAAAGCAGCTTTACACTCTTGCTCCTTTATCCGACATCTAACGAGCAAGCTAAAAATCATTTTCACATTCTATCTAAGCATTAATGCAAAGCTGACTCATACCTTCCAACTCTCCCTCAATTTTAACGGAGATTTTTTTAAAGAGCAAATCATAGTCTTGATTATATTTTCGCCGTAGATGACATTTTTTGAAGAAACAGTGCCATTACCCTGACGGGATACCTTCCTTAGCAAATTTTACACTTGGGTAGTTGATTTGGGATTTTTTTTGAGATCCGTATCCGTATCCGTATCCGCGGATCTACTTTTTTAACGATCCGGCACATCACTAAATGGAACCAAAAGAGGTGGTGCACAACTAGACCCCACTAGGAGTCTACGTACCAAAGTTTAACTTTCTAGGACCTACAGTTCTTGAATTATTCGACATATGCAACATTCAAACAGCGTCCGCACATCACGTTCGAAACGTAAAGCGGACAGAGTAACGTTTTCCAAAAAGGGAGAAGCATTCATACTTTGCGGAACGCGAAAAAGTCACATGTCAGTCTCTCACCCAATAGAGAGAGCGTGCTCATCTCGTGGAGACCAATGAAATGCGACGCCCAACTCTACGGACCGTCAGAGCCGTCAGATATCAGGCTTCTCGTCCCGTCGACGGGTCCCGTACAATACGGCTTGCTGTCATGGCAACGCCGGTTGAAAACTGGTTTTAGGGAGAAAAGCATACGTCGGTGACGGATGTACGGACGTAGTGTGAATGTTGCAATACATACGCACATCCGCACATACGTACGTACGTACATACGGACGTCACGAGAAAACTCGCTGTAATTAACTCGGGAATCGTCAAAATGGATATTTCGCGTGTCTATACGTTCTTAGGCACTTATCCACGTGTGGTCGAGTCGGGAAAAAAAAAAACTCAACATTCTTTCGGGGGTGAGCAAAATGGAAATTGAGGTCGATTTTTGAGTGAAAATTTTTTTGCGAATACAATACTTCCTTTTTTGTAAAAGGAAGTAAAAAAATTTGCTTGAATCGAACGATTTGTTTTTTTTTGGGGGGGGGGAGCACGTAGGACACATATTTTCTCCATCACAAACCCCTACTTTCGAATTTGATATTTATTTAATTATTTTATCTTTTTTTTTTTTTTTTTTGGCCTTTTTTTATACTAAGCAATATTTTTACGATGCATTAACCTTAGCACAGTAAACCACCTTTTATGTCCTTATTTATTTTATATTATTTTGACGAAAAAGTAGGCTAAAAATGAACTCAAAATATCGTCTGTAATCAAAAAGCAATATTATTAAAAAAGGAAACGATAAAACATCGTGATATGAAATATACTTTTTAACACGCTTTTATTAACTTCACCTGTATGTATGTATGTATGTATGTATCTTGTAACGGAATCTTGAAGCTAAAATTTCGCCCACTTCCTGCGATCGGATTCCTTTGAAATTTGGCATTCGACCTCAGACCCGATGACAATGCAATATTCTATAATCAGATTAATTAATTAACTCTTTTAATTGTTAGTTTCCTCCAATTTTAATCACTATTTTGGAATAAATCCAACAATGTAAAAAAGAAAAAATTTAAAAAATACATTAAAAAATGGCCGCAAAAATTATTTAAAAATATCTACAAAAACCTTTAATTTTTCTGCATCAGACAAAATTTGTTCCAATGTTCCAAGGTAATTAGAACATGAAATATAATTGTTTTTAGCTAATTTCATGCCAAAATTTAGGTGAGCCTTCAATTGGAAATTCATTGCTGATCAGACCATTGTTGAACAAAACTTTTATTCAAATGCATCTCAAATTTTCAAAGTAATATAAATATGATTTCCGAAAACATACATCGATGACTCACAGTAGCTTCCCTTCGGGGTGCCCTTGTCTTAACTTTAAGATATTACCTCGCACTCGTTTTATAAATAATTTCGTCGCCCGATAATTCTCCAACATAAGACTAAAAAACAGAAAAATAAAATAATAGTTTAAAAAACTAAAAAAATACGCTTTCGTAGCAAAATGAACTAAAAAGTGAAATATAATCTTTGGATGATAGTAGTTGACCAATCAACTCGATTTTAATGTAATACAAAAAAGCGTGGGGGGGGGGGCTTTTTATCAGTTGTCTTGAATTTCTTCCATTTGTTGTCCAAGCAAAAATGTAAATAGACAGCACCACACGCTTTTTTGTATTACATTAAAATAAAGTGATTAGTCAACTGCTATCATCCAAAGATTATTTTTCACTTTTTAGTTCATTTTGCTACGAAAGCGTGTTTTTTTAGTTTTTTAAACTATTATTTTTTAATTTATCGTCTGCTAATGTTTAAATTTTATGATATTTTTAAACATGTATTGGCATCTGTTAGAGTTGTTTATGTTCTTAAGATTTTGTAGGTTAATTATTGCTATTCGGTGATTCATTAATATCTTTTTTGTGAAGTAAAGTGCCTTCTAATTTTTTGTACTTAACAATTTTTATGTGCGCTGGCTCTAGTGTAATAAACGAAATCTTGAGATGAAGATCATTCAGAGCTGCGGATTGATACTATTTTTGATTTCCTTTTAGTTACAAAATTACTAAGCAAAAGTAAGTAATTTAAAACGTATTAATATATTTTGGAACGAAAAACTGAACAAAACAGTAAAATTTCGGTTGAAAAACTGTTTATTAAATTTTTAGATTATAAATATTGTGTTTAATAGCGCCATCTAGAGTCAAATTTTTTTTTGTGTAAGTGCTAACAGTCCACGGAACATAGTTCCCATTTCAATTACTGATTAAACCTTAATGAGACAGTTTCAGCGTTTGAACATTGTATTTTTCTATTGAGTTCATTATTTATAATAAATTTCAAGCAAGTTCACGTAGTCCCTAAGACTGGTAAAGGAACTTGAACGATATTTGCGCTCGGCCCATAGACTATAAGTAAACACATGCAAATCATTGCAATGATTTGAATATTTTGATTCTTGTTTCTATCATTTTTAATGAAATGATGCTGCTTTTATTTCTGGCAATACATTTGTTCACTCTCAAAAACGAAATGACTGGTGTTGACACTGATTGTGTACAAGCTATATGTGTGCATCTCACATTAAACTGCCCTGAAAGTTGTTTGAGTTTCAAAATCCACTGAAATAGCATTAAGTACGTATGAGTGAAATCAGGCCCGTAATTTCAAATTTTTTCCAGGAGGAGGGGGCAGAAGGTGTATATTCAATACAGATTTTATCGAAAAACAACAAAAACTACGCCTACTTGAAAATACATTAATTTCCCAAAAACCTGGGGAGTAATTGTTCCCTCCTGACCCTTCTAAATGACAGGGCTGAGTAATCTTCTTACCATCTTACTAATATTATATATGCGAAAGTTTGTCTGTATGGATGTATGGATGTATGGATGTTTGTTACTCTTTCACGCAAAAACTACTGAACGGATTTTGATGAAACTTTACAATAATATAGCTTATGCATCAGAATAACACATAGGGTAGTTTTCGTCTTGTTATGGGGGGCAAAACCCCCTTAGGGGGGCAATAAAACACAATTTTCGTATAAATTCTCTAATATTGGGATGAAAAAATACTTGCACATATTTACATTATATGTCCATCGAAAGCTCTGATTTTTCTGCTGAAGATGGCACCTGTTCGAAATTTCTAAGTAGAATAAAAAACGAGTTATGAGCTTTTTAGATCCATGTTCGAAGGCTTTCCTCAACTCAATACAGTATTTAGTGTATCATCTCAACTTCCTGTCGATAGCGACAATTGTTGTATTGTTGACTTTCTTTGCTTTTCGTGATTGCTGAAGGCTTTTCTCAAGTCAAATCTTGAAGTAAGATTTTTGCACAAGATTGGCAAATAATACATGATTTGGCTGATGATTTTCCATTTAAACGGAACTTTAATGTAATTAACGGTTTTTATTATTATTTATGCTGATTGAACACTTACTCATTATCCAAACAACCAGCAGATCGCCAAAATTTATGCAGAAAGATTTCCGTAGCTGATGCATTTGGCAGTTTTTTCAACGTTGCTGTTTTTGAAGCCGAAGACTACGTCATAATGTTTCTCAGCTTTCACCATGTAAACAAAATATCGCCAATCAAGGAATTTTCAAAAGACTTTTTTTACTGTGTTAAATAATCCAGCAACTAAATTAGGCAAATCCATAAACAGTACAAAAACTTCCATTAATTTTCCTTTTTGCACAATTTCAAACAATCACCAAATTTTATTACTTATTTTGGTAACATTTCGGATGAAACTGTTTAGCGCCATTTTATGGTGACCAAAAATATCTCAGCATCTGGCGACGATATCTCTGTAACGAAAATTAATATCATATCGTTTTACAAAGTAAGGAAAGAATGGGGGAGCATCATCGAAGGTATCCCGAAACGACTTTCGCAAATTCGGTAAAATCGCACCAAGAGCCACAATGATTGAAATTTCCCGAAATAACTAAAGCAAGTATAAGGGGATTACGAGCGCAGCTACTTTTTTTTAATCACTTCGTACTTCATTAGCCATACAGAGAAGGTTTTAGACTCCATGTTAAAAAAAAGTATCAACAGGTTAATCTTTTTAAACATGAGAAGATTAATTTCATGTTTTTTAAATTTGTATATGCTTAAATATAGTGCTTTCGTTTCTAAATCAATACTACTTTGTTCTTTATACTTATTGCTATTTTAGTTTTATGGGTAAGGAAGAAACTCGATTTTTAATCACGTCAAAAAGATGTGTTTTAAATTCTTTCACTTAAAACAGAAAACAAAAGCAAGTAACGATTTTTTCTAATAATTATTACTGACCCAGGCAACGCCGGGTATTTTTGCTAGTATACAATAAAATCGCCCTTGTAAATTGACCGCTTGTGTAAGAATTAGTCCTTACAGAGAGTTATTATACATGATACAGAATTAATCCTATATCATGTATAAAAACGCTATGAGTCGTCACTTACCAAAATTGAGCGCTGAAGTTCTGCAACGCAAGTGGTCAATTTAACAGGTTTCACTGTAGTACTTCTATTAAAACCAGGTTCCTTTACCACAAACGCTCTTAATTGTAAATATTGCTTTTGCGACAGTTGTGCTAGTTGGTAAATTCAAAGAAGTAAGACCCAGTTGGTAATGCAGATTTCCTGTATATGTTTCAGAGAACAGTGAAGCCTGTATAAATTGACTACCTGGGGGAGCAACGCTGTACTTTAGTGCTCAATTTAGACAAGTGGTCAGTTTAAAGAGGTTTCTATACATAATATGGGGATAAATTCTGTTTTTACTGTTATTGTTGTCTCGTGTCTCGCCCATTTGGGGTAAACTGCTTCACTTTTCCAACTGTATCGTAATTTGGTGTGAAGTCCAACTTCCACAGTACACACATGCCATAAGGACCCGTTTGAAGGGTAGGCAACCATTCACTGCATAAGAACACATTCACACAAAGAAAGGTCAAAGCAAGACAGCGAAAGTACATCCATGCCAGAGCTGGGATTCTGACCCAGAACCTTCCCATCCGCATACAGCCTTCTCTGACTTCTAGACAAGGCGATAGACGAGTAGTCTGTATCTGACAAAAACGGTCAACTCAGACAGGTGGTTAACTTACAAGTTGGTCATCTTTGTAGGTTTTACTGCAGAGGGATTAGTAATGAATTGCACCTTTCCTGCTAGTCTTCCCGTCCAATTTATTTATTTCCATTTATTCCATACATGCTACTGGGGTAAATGGAAACAACATTGAACCATCTTTCATGCTTTTCTCTTCTTTCTGCATCATTACGAGAAAGTAGGTTAAGAAAAGCAAAGACAAGGAAGGTGAGTTTACAGTTTGAATGAACGGGATTATCTTCTTCCTTGTAATTTCGTTTCCCTGGAGCTGAAACTCTTTGGAAAGAGCTATTGTGATCTAAGCTCGTTATGGAGTTCATAAAAAGGAGATTTTTTATCCATTTCCTGTTCGTAAAAAAGAACGAAAATTTATATTTCTTAAATCGAGGATTTTTGGGGCCTACCAAGTCGTTTGTAAAATCATGTGTGTTCATAAATTAGAAGTTAGCAAAATCAAGTGTCAACTGTGTTTAGTCAATGAATATTTTAGCATCACAAATTGTCTTGAAGAATGTGCAAAAATGTATCACATAAAAGACAAACCCAGAGACGTTTCTATAAATCACAGATATTTAATACATACTCTAATACTCGATTTATACAAACGCGTTTCCATTTTTCTTCAAGAAAAAGAGCAGAGATTTAGTCGTCATCCATCATGGAGCATTTTCACATGCGATTAAAGTTGACACAATCTTTCATGTAACCAACAAAGAACATATTTTAGATGATTAATTGAAAACAAACCCAGACGCAGTGCACAAAAATGCCTAAACCTATCTGAAGGGCCTGGAGTATTTTATTTTATTTTTACAAAAGATTGTCGTGTTGAAGTAGAGCGATTAATTTTGAGCATGTTATTTCTAGGATATATTTTCAATCTATACGTTTGCTACAACCGACAGGCAAAATGGCTGTTTTTGAAACATCAATTTTTCTTCACTGGTAGCTATCACTTTTAATTATTTTTTGAATTATTACTTTGTTTTTTAAGTTTTTAATCGCTATTAAATATTAAAACTTTAAAGTCAATCAATTATTATATCGTTAATATTTTTTATTAAGTATTATACATCTATTCCAGGTTGTAAAAAATTGCGAATGGGTGAGAGATTCAAGTTTAGTTTTTCTACTCTTTTCAAATAAATATCTGAAAGATCGTAGAAAAGTCAAGAAAAGATCAGAAATTCATTTTTTTTAAATAAAAGTCAATGTCGCATGTTCATGCCCTCTACGACAAAAAAAAAGTAAGGTAAATCTTTTGGGAGAGGAATTATCGATTTTTGATAACGTATACCTGGAAAACCATTAGAAATTCGATAATATTCGGAAACAATTTCATAGTAAATTTAATTAATTTCCATTTTTATCTGGAACACATTTTTTTCCACCGTTTCTGAGATAAAATCCACCCCCCACCCCAAATGGCTCCCCCCCCCCTCCCACCTTTAGCTTACCTCTCAAAGACTGACTTTCAGAATGCTTACCTAAACCACTCCTAACAAATTTCTGAAGTCAAAAATTCTTGCATCTCACGAAATTTTCGTCGTATTTCACGTAATGGTTTCATGCAATATGCAACTTTTCGTTGAATTGGCAAAAATTTCAGGAGATTTGACCTTGAGTTTCTGTACCATGGAGACGTAAATGACGAAATTTTTCAGGCGATTGAAGAATCCGCGAAAGCGAGGGATTCATTTCTGAGAGTGTGAGACCATATATTCAACTATAACACTCTTCCACTTTTAAGACATAGCTGTTCTTAAATTCATTCGCAAGCGTCAACATAGTGTAGGGGGAGAGGGTTGTACCTTGGGACATTTTCTATATTTTATATGTTTAAGTCAATTATTTAAATCAAATTTAAAATATAAAAGTCCTATTAAAGTACCCCAACATATTTATCTGTAATATATATTTTTTAATTTATACAGATTTAAAATAAAATATTTAAAACAAGAGTTCCAAACTGTCCCAAAGTACAACATCCTATTGTACCTTGGGACACATCCTGTTGTACCATTGGACACTCTTCATGATTCGGGAAGCAGCCATATACTTGAACCAATTTTGCACAAAAACCCAAAAAAATATTTTTTCATTGTAATTAAGTTATGAGTAATGAATAATGAATCATAAATAATGAATTAATAAATTATTATCTAACATTATATATGTTTAAAGTATTAGAACATTTTTCTGTGTTCCTAAACATACCTTAATTATTGAGAACCATCAACCATGCATAAGTTGCACATTGGGACGCGTCCTAAAGTAAAATATGTTTGGCTGTCCCAAGGTACAATCACCAAGTGGTTTAAGAAAGCCCAAAATATTGGCGAATCTAGATGCACTATCATTATTTTCTCATAACCAAAATATTTAAAGTGCTTCTCTTCTATCACAAAATAAAATTCAGTTGATTAGTTTTACAAACACGAAGACAAAATGAAATAAAAACAAAGAAAATATTTACTTTGGAGCCATGAAATTTTCTTTTTCTCAAAAAATTATCAATTTAACTCTTATGATGCTGATTGTTACTATGGCACCATTTAGTGGTGAAGGTAATTAGAGATTACAAAAAACATGACTGCTAAAAATAGATTCTTAGAAATTAGCAGTGTCCCAAGGTACAACACTCTCCCTACTATAAAGTCCCGAAAACCTTCTTAATTATGTAAATGAAGTTTAACTCACCTTATAACAAATTTAAACAAACGTAAATGTCATTAAAAATCAGCTTCAATAAATAATACGTCAGTAACTAAAATCATTAGCAAAGAGGAAGAATAAATTTAACCAAAAAGCAAACGTGTACTGTCATATTTTACCTCAAAAATACAGTAACAAAGGAATTAGCAAAAAGGACAGCTTTACTGTGTTTGTCTAACTTACTGAATAAACTTAGTTAAAATACAAAAAACGAGTCTTGAAATTTACTTTTTCTTACATCGTAAAATATAATTGTTGATTGTGCATGAATATAATAAATAGCACGAATTAGAAGCTGTTAGCTTTTTAAAGGAATTAATTTTATAAAATCACAGGAAGATAATTATCCTTTTTAAAAGAGTTATTAATATTTATTGTCGTAAACTTTAAACATGAGTAAAGAAGGCAAGGGTTTTATAATTGAAAAATATAAAGCTATAATTTAAATGAAAGATAGAAGTTTATTATACTGTAGCAGAAAAACGAAAGAATAATAGGAATTTGAAGCACTATGAAACAGTCAAATTAGTTGTTCGGGTTTGGGTTTATTGGAGTGTCTATGAAAGCCTCAATGGCCTATAACGGAAAACAAGGTATACCACAGGCTACAATGGATCATCACTATCTTTTGTGTTATATTTTTACTTGAATGATTCATATTTTAGTAGATAACTAGCTGCGTCGCCCGGCTTTGCACGGTCTACCTCGAAAATAAAAGTTATTTTAAGTGACACGTGTTCAACAATCAGGCTTGAACAAAAAAAGAAAAAAAAATCAGTAAAGTTTTGCGGCAAATTGCGGAAAAATAACCAAAAAGGAAACATTTTAAATCATCCGATTACAGGAAAAGCCTTTAAAATAAAACCCATAATTTTATTTGTTCATATTCGAGAAAAAAATGGCAACACATGTTTGTCTCAATGATTTTCTTCACGCCATAGACCATATACATAGAGAGGCCCCGTCTATGGTAAAAAGGAGATGAAATTGAAGCCGGAATTATGGGATACAGCGGTGCAATGATGGGCGGAGTTATGATAACATGGTCGTTTTTCGAGAATAGTTTTCATCAATCTCACGAAGGGACCGAATAAAGTAGCTGGCGGATTGGTCTGCATTTTAATTCATGTCTTAATGCAACTTCGAAAACGTGCTTCATAAACTTGCAAAAATATCTAAGTTTAAATTAACAACCAATTGAGATTCAGTAATGGAATGCTTTGAATTAAAATGTATCTCAAGATGTTTAACTAGAAGTTAAGGATTTTGGGATACAGCGGTGCAACTTCCGGCTTCAATTTGTTAGTATAGCGGGGCCTCTCTATGTAATTTCCTTACTCTATGGCAACCCTTTTGCTGCTCACAAACCAAGCCCCGTTAGTGGTGTGTATCATTGCAACGCAGGCGTTGATCGTAGCAGACAACGTCTTCAAGAAGTTATGTTTGCCCCCCCCCCCCACAAGTGCTAAAATTTTCATTAAATTTTCATTATTCATAACATTTCTTATTCAAAACACTGAAAGATGACTCACTTTTGCTGTGCATTTCTTTGCAAGGAAAAATGTGCAAAAGGATTAGCTGTAACATTTCACAAGTATGCAGTATTATTAATATTACATTTTACTTTTCATTTTGCGAGTCTTGTTTCCCTATGAAATTTATAAATATTTCTATTAAATATTAAATTACTTCAGTGAAACACACAGGAATACATTTTATACACTATTTTGCTAACCCCCCCCCCCCCCCTTAGAAGCAAATTTGTGATCATTTGGCTAAAAATGTGTAGCACTCATTATCAGTGCTGAATGAATATGATCTGGGTTTCTTTTTGGAAGGTTCAAGATCAAAATTTGCTATTCTTAACATTTAGCATAACAACGAACCACGTGACTCTTTGTGTACCTCTTATCGTATGTGCAAGGGAGCCCCGATGGGAGGTCACTGTGACCTCGCAAAAATTTTGACAAAGTTTGTCTTACGTTTCGGCAAATTTGGAGACGTTATTGCAAACTTATAGGTTTCTTTTTTTTTTTTTTTTTTTTGGAAACAATGCTCTGCTCATCTCTACATAGTAAACGAGGAAGCAATATTCCTAACCAAAACAAAATTACACATGCAAAAACTTGACGACCATCCCAATGTCTGAATTATTGTAAAAACAAAACAAAGAGCGAAAATTGAAAGTTACTTTAAAAGCCTTACTTGAATTAATTACAAATATTTTATTTATTAACAAACATAAGATGGCAACAGTTAAAAATTTTAAATCATTGAGATAATATTTCTGATCATTTCCATACAATTAAAATCACGAGAAATACGCAGACGACAATCTATTACGATTTATCCTTCTTATTGTTGCATTAATAAAACTATTTTTATTCGCAAAAAAAAAAAAAAAAAAAAAATCAACACCTCTTGGAGCGATCGGCGTCAAAATTGAACCAAAGCCTGTTTACATTTGGATTCACATATATTCCAAATTTCAACCAGAACGTAGCATTACTTCTTGAGATAGGGAACTCAAAATGGAAAAAAAGAACGGGTGATTGCGCTACCCCCTTTTTAGCTGTTGACACAAAAATAAAATCAGTTCTTATCCCACTAAGGGCTACTTGCCGATAAATTTTTCT
Organism: Uloborus diversus; assembly: GCF_026930045.1. NCBI lineage: Eukaryota > Metazoa > Arthropoda > Arachnida > Araneae > Uloboridae > Uloborus > Uloborus diversus. Next base: position 141,147,993 of record NC_072734.1, on the reverse strand, counting down.
TTCATACCGTTCATTATTTCTTGAGATACAGCAGTCACAATTGACGACAAAAAACGTTCTATAGCTCAACCCCCGTTTGAGTTATTGACACCAAAATTGAATCAGCACCTGTTCCTGTTAATACCAACATATGGACCAAATTTTGTTTGATTCCGCCAGTTACTTCCTGAGGAATAGCAAGCACGCGTAACTCGAAAAACGTCCCATTGCTCCACCCCCCTTGGAGGAATTCGCGCCAAAAACTAATGGGCACAAGTTCGCATAGGAGCACATATGTGTGCTAAATTTCGTTCGATTTCATGCGGTAGTTTTTGTTGTAGAGCGGCCACAAAAAACTGGTCACACACAGACGTGACACACATACATACACACACACACACATACATACATACACACACACACACACACACACACACACACAGACAGACATTTTCCAAAAATGGTCGAAATGGACTCAGCACACCTCAAAACGTTCGAATCCGTCAAAATTCGAAATTCGAAAATTTGCACGAATCCAATACTTTCTTCTATATATTAGATATAGAAGAAAGTAAAAATGAAGTGTCCAAAAAGCGTCTGTTTGTTTGCAACAGTACTCGCAAAACTCCAGAACTACCAGGCCGATTTCGCTGAAATTTTCACAATTTGTTCCTTTAAGTCCTGAGAAGGTTTGCAGACCAGTTCGAAAAAAATTCGATGAATAGTTCTTTTTTTATTCTAATCTAGGCCCAATTTTCACATAAATTCCCGAATATGGGGGTTAAAAATTACTTGCAATTAGTAATATTATATATCGTTGGAAAGGGAAGAATTTTCCGCGTTCTACGCAATTTGTTCCAACGCTCTAACTTAATTGCGACGGGAGTTATTTACGTTTTTAGCTCGAATTTGTTTAGGCTTAACTGAAATTTAGGCACTACTTTCTTCATTAAATTTATCAATAAAAAGTAAATGAATTGTCCTACAGTTTTCGTTTTGACACCATTGAAAAGAGCTACCTTTTTTACTCCAGATCTAACTCGACCTATGGTCGGAAGTTTAACCCTCCATCTCCATTAGAAAAAAAGTTACAAGCGAATTAAATGAAGTTAAAAAATCTGTTCTCTATTCAAGTTTTTAACCATTTTATTTTGCGTTTCCACGGTAACGCTTTTTGAATCCATTATTTCCATCTTTCTCATTTTCAATTCTGAAACTTATTTTATTTTGTGTTTCCATGGTTACGCTTTTTAAATCCATCTTTTTCATTTTATTTTAATTTCTTAAAAGTATTTTAATATCTGTCGTCATTGCTTGGAGGGGAAATTTTACATGATGATTTTTTTTTTCTTTTATTTATGCCTGATTGATGAATGTACGTCACTTGACAAAATTTTTGTTTTCAAAATAGACCGGGCAAAGCCGGGCAACGCAGCTAGTACACTCTATGACAAAAAAATTGACGCGCCAAGAAGAAGTGATCCGATTGAGACAAAAATTGGTGGATAGGAAGACATTGCCCAGAATAATAAATGATTAAATTCTCAGAACAATTGAATAATTTATATCAGAGTTAAAATAACAAGTTCAATAAATTCAATAAGCCTCTAGCGAGGATATAAACTGAAGCACGGCGTGGCAAACACCGATAAAGCTTCCGGAGGGTGTCCTGCGGTATTTCTGGCCAAATTCACTCCAATTTTCGGACAAGGTTATCAATATTCCTTGCCAGATGCAATCGCCATCCCAACATAGCCCAGACATGCTCGATGGGAGAGAGATCTGGCGATCTGGCAGGCCACGGAAGAGTTTGACAAGCTTGTAGACAGTTCATAGCAACACGTGCCATATGTTATCTGGCATTGTCCTGCTGAGAACCAGCCGAGGGTACTGCAAAGGGAACGGCAGCAAAACAGGTCTTAGGATGTCGTCAACGTACCACTGTGCAGTAAGTGGACCTCTAATTACGACCAAAGGAGTCCAGTTGTCAAAGGAAATGGCACCCCAGACCATAATGCCTTGTTGAGAGCCAGTATGTCGTGCAAAAGCGAAACCAGGATCCCCCCTCTGTCCTGGGTGCCTCCAGACACGTCTTCGATGATCGTCATGACACAGTTGGAAGCGGGATTCGTTGCTAAAGACTATATGCCCCCAATCGGTACCATTCTAACCTGATCGAGCCATGCACCACTGTAATCTGGCTCGGCTTTGTGTAGCGTTGGTGGCAGATGGCGTAACGGTCGGCGAGAGCGTAGATTTCGTTGTCCCAACCGTCTGTAAATGGTTATGATGGACATTGGTGTTTGGGTTGAACGTCTGATGGTTCATAGAGATGAAGAAAGCGCTGCGACAGCTGATCGGACAATCATTCTATCATCACGCTCTGTTGCGACCCTAGGTCGACCGCTACCATCCTGACGCTGAACTCTGCCATTTTCCACCCATCCTTGTAAGCATCTTCGAATCGCCGCATCGCTTTGACTCAAATGACGAACGATACTCCAATTTGACCAACCGGCCTCTTTCAATCCAATGATACGATGATGGTTTAAACTCTGACAGTTGCTCTAATGAGTATGAACCATGCGGCGAAGCATTTTTAAGTTGTTGAAAGATAATCTGACTCGCAATCAAACCGAAAGTTTCAACAACTGTTGAACAACTGCTCTTTATATACATGTGCTGGATGCGCAGTTTTGATGCCTGGAGATGAAACTATTCATTCATTGACACCAAATTTTAATCATTTGCATATCTGGTCAAAACACTCATGCATACAAAATTTCAAAGCAATCGGTTGATTGCTTCTTGCTGCATCGATTTTTTTTTTTTTTTTTTTGTTATAGAGTGTGTTTCATCATTCGGTGAATTTTCAAAGTTTCATTCGGCAAACTGGAAATTCCCCCCCCCCCCTTCCCAAAAATTTTAATTCGGGGAACCCCTGCGTACGCGTTTCCAATAATAACAATGGTCCATATGGATTAATTTCGTGTGCCCCATACGGAACGCGGGCTGTAGGATAAGCAAAATTGAGCATATCAATAACAAAAGAGTAATGATATAGGCATTTTTGGGACAGTTTTTGAATGCTTTGGAAACATGATTCCTTACGAAAAAAAAACACTTAAACTAAATGTTCACAACTTAGAAGCAAGATTTAAAAAGTAAACTTGAACAGTGTATTTCACACGCAGTAAAAATATCTCAAGGCCAGCATGAAAAAGTATATTTTACACATGCTACATACCGTTATGCGTCAGAGATAAAAACACAAAGGCAGCCTTTTACTTTAGCAGCGAATTTAGAAATCAGTTATGCTTCACCTTTTCCCGTTGATGTTTTATAATTGATGCGTCAGTGAATAATGCAGTGAATATCCTGTAATTAGCCAAGAATCCTCGCTGAAAAGCGTCGCTGATCTAAACGACACCGTGCCGACATATCCGTTCCGTAATAATTTTTTTAATACACGGGTGAAATTTTCTGATTTGTTATCGGCTGGAACGTTGTCCCAGATAATTTGGCTAATTAAAGGAAGTTTTCTTGATTAGCACGCTTTGTTTAACAAAAGCTGCAGACTGCTTTGTTGGGTTTTTCTGGCTTTTGTGAGGTGAACTTAACTAAGGTTCTTTTCTGAAAGGAAGTTTGTAAAATAAATTAAGAGGAAGATCTATTCACATGGAATGGTTTAAGTCTTATTAAACCTTCTCTGTAAACTTATAATGTTCGTGGACATTTCTAAAATTTAATAAGTCATTTTGCATGATTCATAAAAAAAAAATAATAGATTAAAAAAAAAATACTAAGCACTTTTAACAATGCACTCACTCAAAAGTACATAATAACTTTTCTGGGTCCGAAAGTAAAATTTCAGTATTTCTGTAGTTTTGAATTATTCCAAGAAAATGATACCACAAGCGAAGAAAAGTGCGGTTCAAGTCATGTACAGAACTTCTTATCGTTATTTAGCTTTCAACCATAAATTTGAGTGTTGAAACATGCATTTTTTTTTTTCTTAATGGGAAAGTTTGATTTGAAATGATTTGAGCCACACTTTTCTTCGTTTGTGGTGCCATTTTCTTGAAATAATTGGAAACTACAGGAATACTGAAATTGTCCTTTCTGAACCAGAAAAGTTATTTTGTCTTTTTGAGTGCATTATGAAAAGTGCTTAGTATTTTTTTTTTTTTTTTTTTTTTTTAATTCTTTTTAGTGTAAATGTGTTTCAGAAACAGAATAATGTTACCATCACGAAACTTCGCCTTATTTTTTATATTAAAAAGAAAAAAAGAACTATAATCGTGTCTAAAACTTTAGGCTATTGGCACTAAATTAATTCTTGTTTCTCTCTAGGATTTGTTTGTGTGCTAGTTAAATAAGAATCATTTAATTATTAAAGGTTTCTCAAACTAATTTATGGATCACAACATACAAGTTATTCGTGATAAAGATCCTTTGCTTAGCCCCGTTATCGATTATTGGTATAGATGAGGATAAAAACCCTAAAAAAGCAACAACAATGAATAAAATTCATACTTGCTCCAGTAAAAAGCCTTGATACAGAATTTTCATTATGATTACCACTAATATTACTGTTGTAAGGCAACGAGTTTTCGTAACAATGGGTTTAACATTTAATCATTCAATGCGGAAATTCCATGAAATTTACTGTTTTCCATCCAAATCGAAATAATAATTTTATTTTAGAATTCATTTATTTATTTATTTATTTATTTACTTTTAGCATAAAATTATATTTTAAAATTAAACAAATCATTTAGCGAAAGCCTCTAAGTGGTTTAGTTGTTGAGATATAAGCAAAAGCATTGCTCAGAATTTCCGAGACAAACATGGAAAGTATAATAAATGTGCTTAAAAAGAGCTACTTGTAGTTATTCATTATATATAACCTTGATTCAGGGCAACTTTGATCCATAATTTCTCTCTTCTAATAAACTGCCTCTCTCACGTTTGTTGCCACGAAGCGACGAAACATTTCTCAACTACTGAATAGTAACCCAAAATTAAGATAGAACAACTATGAAATCGTTTTAAAATGGGATGTAAAAGAAATAATTTAAAAAAAACAAAGTGCAATTTAAAAGAGAAAAATACAATTTTAAATGTTTAAAAACTCTCTCTTTGTAACTCACAGCCTCACAGTATTTAAGTATTGCACTGTATATTACAATTTAGGAAAGCGCTTTCGACAACCTCAAAAATAGCATCCAAGCAGTTGCTTCAGAAATATTGTACGATGCAGTTTGCTATGCATAATACTGTCAACTTTTTTTTCCCTAAGGAAAGTACAAAGCATAAAACTGATTTTGTAACCACGCTAAGTAATTCAGCACTGGGCATTCTACTTTTTTAAAAGTCAGGTATATCATTTTTTAAAAATTCTACACTCAAGCCAAAGTTCAAGGATTACGAACCACTATAACTTTTCAGTCTCAAAAAGCAATTCCAATGTAAACCAACAACTTGGGTTCAAAATTTTGTGCAAATTTATTTCAAGCCGCATACCACTTTTCAAGACATTTTGCTTCTAAATATCGACTTTATTTTAGAAGCTTGACTATTGCTTCTAAATATCGATATATTTCACCGTTAAACTTACAAATCAAAATAGGGAGAGGGAGGCACCTTCGAGCAATTTTTTGAAAAATCAGCATATTTCTTACTCAGATTATAATTATTAATGCTTAAATATTTTATGATAAAAAAGAATGCATTTCTTTATCATATAAATCAATATCAAAATTTTTACTGATAAATTAAATATGATACAAAGCTTTAAAATTTGTAAGTATTTCTGTTCAAACGTGCCCCATGTAGGGGCACCTTTGAACAAACAAAATCAAATTGTAATAATAGAGTGATTTTATCAAAAATCACATACCTTTAAGAATTACAAAATAATAAGAATAAAATTAGAGCATTTTATTTAACTGAAATTAAAAATTTGTTGTTGTTGTTTTTAATCTCCCTTTGGTCTGACGGAGTCAGACCAAATCGATGAAGCCGTTGACCCTTATGAAATCTGACACTAGCAGTGGACTGTCGAATATGTCGTTCCAGTTCAATCCCAAGTAGCTCAAGATATGCTGTGGTGATGCCTGGTCTTGTTGGCATTTAGGGCAGATGAGGAACCTCTTGGCGCTTCCAGAGAAAGTGAGACTTTTCAGATGTCCACTGGCGAAGCGAGACAGAAGGGTGTTAGTCTGCCTATCACAGGGAAGGGCAAGAGATTGTCCTGGCCTTTTCACTTTGTACCAATTGTGAGATGGAGGTATTAACCATTTTTCTTCATTATTGTCTTTTTGCTTGGAGAACAGTTCTAGATAGGTGAGCTCCGAGGTGAAAGGTGTTGGATGGGCAAGACTCTCTTTGGCAAGAGTATCGGCCAGCTCGTTACCGTAGATATCGACATGGGAAGAAATTAAAAATTTATAACTATTTAATTAATTTTATATGAATCACACAAAATTGACATCAAAGCAAAATGTTGTAACAGCACGTAAGGTCCCTCCAGAAATCTGTGGTTGTGGCAGTTTTTTTACTACATCTTGGAAATCTACTGTGCTGGTGTCTGATGCTTCGGGAAAGTAAAATTTATTGCTTTCCTTTTTGTGAAGAAACCTAACATTAAATTCAGTTTCGTCTTGCAATTGCTGTTCAATTTGACCAACGTAATGAAGAACGGTTCGTTTAGTTTGGAATTGAAGTATAATGAAATCGTTGACATGTAAATCTTCTAGAACAAGAGCTTTTACCTCTTCATCTGTATCCTAAATAATATCTTCAGAATTAGATTTTTTTTTATAAAAGACATTTTTTTCTAATAGGAATAATGGCAATGTGCAAAAAAAAACAAGAGTAGTAATTAAAAGTAGTGTTTATATATCAGTAGAACTTTAATATTAAAAAACAGACTATTCAGTAATTTGTATGTCTTCATTTTCATAATTTTCTTTCAAATCCAGAATAAAATAAGTAATATTTAGGTGCATTTATAACTCTTTTCCTCTAAGTTTCATTTGTTCAAAGGTGCCCCAACTTCTGTTCAAAGGTACCCCATTATATGGAATTAGGAATTAGAACAATTTACTCAAGTAGGCTTAAGAATAATAACAAAACAAAACCTACAAGTTAAAGCTAAAACTTATCTTTAAATATTGTAAAATCATTTAGAACTATAGAATTACAGGTTTTTTAACAAAAACCTTACAACTTTATTTTGAAAAGTTTAGATTTCAGAGAGAAAAAACACATACCTTGCTCAAACAATAGTATGCATGCAAAATGATCAAACTTGGCTTACTTTGCTGCAGTGAAACAATAGTAATGTGTGTGCTGCCATATACATTAAAAACATAAAAAAATTTTTAAAGATAATATTTACAGTGTTCAAAGGTACCCCCAGTTCAAAGGGGTCCCCCTCTCCCCTAACTAAAATTAGCAGTGATTGCCCAATTTTTAACGCTTCACCTTTTAAAGAACACTTTAAATACTGTAATTTCTGCCCGCCAGATAATTTTTCATTATTCGAAATCGCAGCACTAAAAAGGTCACTGAATGACAACCATTCTTCCAAATTTCTACTAAAACTCAGCAGAGTTAATTTTGGCAGTTTTATATCAGTTGCCTCAGAACATCTACTTTCATTTTTTACAACAACACTACTGTTCTTACACTGTAAAAAAAATCCGGAAACGTTTCTGAGTATATCGTGCAGCTGTGGTTCATGAAAGTTTCAAAAACGTTTCTGAGTATTTCGGAATCCTCTTTCTGTAATGTCCAGAAACGTGTCTGAGTATTTCGGAATCCTCATTCTGTAATGTCCAGAAACGTGTCTGAGTATTTCGGAATCCTCTTTCTGTAATTTTCAGAAACGTTTCTGAGTATTTTGGAATCCTCTTTCCGTAATTTCCAGAAATGTTTCTGAGTATTCTGTGCAGCTGTGGTTCATGAAAGTTTCGAAAACGTTTCCGAGTGTTTCGGAATTCTCCAAACAATTTTCAAAAACGTTTCCGAGAATTTCGGAATCCTTTTTCCGTGATTTTTTCTAAAATATAATTCTTTATCATAGTATTGCATACCATATCAGTTTCAATTCTTTCATATCTAAGAGCAATAATACAAGCAATTTTAGAATCATTCGTGGATTTTTTTTTTTTTTTTTGGAATTTCTAATGACAAATAGCATGGTTAACAGCATAACATACACTGTAACAAATTTCGGAAACGTTTCTGGATATATCGGAAACGTTTCCGAAATAGTAGGAATCCTTCATCCAATAGCGAATTCCTCAATATTCAGAAAGCTTTTTGTTATTTCAAGATATCTAGAAGCGGAAGTGATGACGCAACGCTTCGAAACCTATTTCATCCTTCCAACACAGGCGCCAATGAGTCGGAAATAACGAGAACTTCTTTTTTTCTTATCTATGGTTGCTGCAGAGCATTGGATTGCTTGTTATTTCATGTCTAGAGAGTAGTAAAATGTGTCGAAACTAATTTTACGCCTTTGCATTTTGGACTGCCCTTGATTTTTTAGACGATGTACGCAGCTATTAAGTTAGTTAATAACCATTTGCTTCTTTACAATTTCCAATGCGACCATAATTAGATATATATTGTGTGTTCAAGCGTGAATAGTTTCAACATCCGTGTTTATACTTAATGAAACGAAACCGTTTGGATTACTTATTCAGTTGTAATGGAGGTACTTAGATTTTCTTCCGCTCATGTTCACTTGTAAGTATTAATGAATATTTTAAAACATGTTGTTATATACATTTATATTTTTGTTGATTTGCATTTGATGAGGCTCCAATTGTAACTGTTTTTGGGTTTATCGAATTAATTTAAAGTTATCCTACATACCTATGTGCGCGGTGTACTATTTGTTGTAACCAACTGAAACTGATTAATTACGCAAAAGAAGTAAGATTTATATTTGAGAAGCAATCACAGAAAAGTTATTTCGAAATACTTGGATGTACATACATTTTGGTTCAAAAAGAAAAAAAAAATCAATTGTTTAATTCATTAGAAATATGGTAATGCAAATATTTTCTAGTATTGTAATATGCTTCACAAAAAATGTGCCGGTATAATTTATCTTTTTTTATTATAATTTATTCATTCATTTAAAAATATTTATACCATTAGAAAATGACCATGTTATCTATTAGTAAGAACATAGTTATGAAATTAATTCATCTGCTTATTCATTTTGTTAAATGTGGTTAACAATAAAAAAATTCCTTGACATTAGTTCCGAAAATATTATTTCCTTCGTGGATATACTAGTTAAATGTAGGACAGTCAGGAGAAATGAGTCAGTGGCAAAAATGGAACAGCTGCATTTACATGCTGAAATAAAAAGTAATATTATTTCATGTCATCGTTTTAAAAGTGATCAGTTTTTAAATACTATGTTATTAATATGCAATGCACATATGGTGAGAAGACGAGGGGCGTTCACCACGCAGACTGTGCCATTGACATTTTCAAGGGGTTGCTTTTTTTAAGGTGGGGGGGGGGGGCGCTTTATATCATTTTATGGGTGCACCATCACTCTTATGGTGTGGGGGGGGGGGGAGCTCTCGTATATATGAAATGGAATAATCATGTAATAGAGTTCAATGTTTTAATAAATAAAATACATAATGCATTTTGCGCACACTCTAAATCAGTAACCTATTTTGATTAAGTATCTATATTTGTGATAAACTGGAAAAGGGCAAGAACAGAGGAATAAACCCGAATGGTTCCAGCAGGGGGACTTTGGTGTCATATTTAAATTCATCAATTTCTCTGTTGGTACTTTTCGGTACACTTTGTTCGTCAAAGAAATTGACTTGACGTGAAATAATTTCGGAACGAAAAGTGTAGGTAAGTTCTGTCAAATTTTATCCGAAAATAAAAGCTATCAAGTTTGATACAAGATATGTTTTTAAGTTCTGCATTAAAAATACAATATGTTGATAATTTTGTCTTGAAAATATTGAGAGAAAAACTGAAGTTTAATATTGTTTAACAAACAATCCCACTTTTGAGAAAGTGCTCCCCTTCCCTCCCCCGACGATTTTGTGATTATGAATGAAACTACTATATTATTTCAGAAATTTTCAAAAATTTATAACTGTGCATATGTTATGCTGTTAACCATGCTATTTGTCATTAGAAATTCAGAAAAAAAAAATCCACGAATGATTCTAAAATTGCTTGTTTCATTGCTCTTAGATATCAAAGAATTGAAACTGATATGGCATGCAATACTATTAAAAAAGAATTATTTTTTAGAAAAAATCACGGAAAAAGGATTCCGAAATTCTCAGAAACGTTTTTGAAAATTGTTTGGAGAATTCCGAAATACTCGGAAACGTTTTCGAAACTTTCATGAACCACAGCTGCACAGAATACTCAGAAACATTTCTGGAAATTACGGAAAGAGGATTCCGAAATACTCAGAAACGTTTCTGAAAATTACAGAAAGAGGATTCCAAAATACTCAGAAACATTTCTGGAAATTATAGAAAGAGGATTCCGAAATACTCAGACACGTTTCCGGACATTACAGAAAGAGAATTCCGAAATACTCAGAAACGTTTTTGAAAATTTCATGAACCGCAGCTGCACGATATACTCAGAAACGTTTCCGAATTTTTTTTACAGTGTATGCACAGTTATAAATTTTTGAAAAATTATGAAATAATCTAGTAGTTTCATTCCTAATCACAAATCGTCGGGGAATTGGAGTGGGGGTACCTTCTGAAAAGTGGGGATTGTTTGTTAAACAATCTTAAACTTCAGTTTTTCTCTCAATATTTTCAAGACAAAACTATCAACATATTGTATTTTTAATGCAGAACTTAAAAACATATCTTGTATCAAACTTGATAGCTTTTATCTTCGGATAAAATTTGACAGGACTTACCTACCCTTCGCGTTCCTTAATTCGTTCACCTCAAGTCAATTTCTCTGACGAACAAAGTGTACCGAAAAGTACCAACAAAGAAATTGATGAATTTAAATATGACACCAAGTCCCCCTGCTGGAACCATTCGGGTTTATTCCTCTGTTCTTGCCCTTTTCCAGTTTATCACAAATATAGATACTTAATCAAAATAGGTTACTGATTTAGAGTGTGCGCAAAATGCATTATATATTTTATTTATTAAAACATTGAACTCTATTACATGATTATTCCATTTCATATATACGAGAATACCACCCCCCCCCCCACCATAAGAGTGATGGTGCACCCATAAAATGCTATGAAGCGCCCACCCCCTCTTGAAAAAGCAACATCATATACATTATAAATCAAAGTATCATATAAATTATAAGTCAAATACTTTAATATGGTGTAAAAATACAAAATTATTTTATTAAGTCTTTTTTTTTTTTTTTTTTTGCTTTTGGTAAAATTGAGGCTCGTAAAACGAAAAAAATGAAGACACTTTTAAATACATATATGTATCTATTTGTTAAAAAAATTAATACACATTTAACTAATTTAAAGCGTTTCGCTAATGCAAATATTTAAAGAGATATCGTCATTTAGATAATACTGAAGCACTATGTTCCTAATTACAAGAGATAGTTTTTTTTTTTTACTTCATACAATCTAGCTACACTGTTTACAAGAGAATGAAAACATGCAACCTTAAAGACGAACTATCAAACCTGACAATTTGCATATTATAACATTTAATTCATAATGCTTGATACATAAATGTTCAGCCAAATATTAACTGAGATTGACACATAAAAACAAAGTACACAATAACACTTATTTAAATTTTTTTATAATCTTCAATTCATAAATTTTACAGAATAAAACTAGACACCCTTGCACTTTAAATATGTGTTCTATGTAATGTAAAATATTTTCAAATTGCAATAGTTCACAACGAAAAAATGATACTGAAGAAAATAGTTTTTTTTAACGAGATTTATATGAACTAAATCTCTTTAAAGTAATAGAGTTGCAAAGCGACTTACCTATTCGTCGGTGGTGGTCTTTTGCAGGCTTTGGTCACCAAAAAGGTGATTTTTATGACAGAATAAAATTCTGCCAACAAAAATTACCCATTTGGTATAGAAAGAAGAAAAGTATCCAAGAAAAAAGTAAATTACCTACACAAGTTATGCGACGCAATGAATTTAGATGGCGTCCTCTCGGCAGTTATTTGGTTTTTAATTTAAGTTTGTATTCCTTCCGCGAGCATGCGTCGAGAATTTGCACTTCGTACTTAAAAATAAGTGACATAGCTTCAAATTCAATCTCATGACGATACATATTCAAGAACATACAAGACTTTAAAATTATCTTCAGTGAATTCATGCGAGGAACAAAACTTCTACTAATCCCCTTGATGAGTGTTACTTCGCATACATGAGTCAGCACTTGTTTTCATTGCGTGCTTTCGAAAGTTTCAGTTTAGATTTACTGCTGGACTATAAAATTGCCGTGTGAGCTGCGCATGCGTCGACTCTTACTTCCTTGCTAAACGGGAAACGTTTTTGATTATAGCAGAAAACTGCGGAGGGCGTATGAATCTGTGTATTACGGAAAACTTTTTTGTATATTCAGAGAGTTTTCCGAGATTTTTTACAGTGTAGAAATGGCTCTAGATACTACAAGAACTAATTCGTCAATTATATCACATTGACCTTGTAATTCAGTAATAAAAGAATCAAGTTCCGATTCTTCAGACAAATCTATACATATAATAAAATAAGATGTTTGTGTGTGTGTGTGTGGCGCGCATCCTGGGAAAACGGTAAGGCCTAGAAAGATGAAATTTGGTACACAGGTGTAGTTTTTGCTGAAGTTGTGCAACTCGGGCTTCGATTTTTGATATTTTAATTAGAAAAAAAGTTATTTAATGTTTTATGAGTTTTTTTGCACTTTTTAGTACTTTTTACCTCACAGACCCCAAACCAATCGCACCACACAAATGTTTTTTTGTACTATAGTGTAGGAAATTTAATTTTAAATATGATGAATGAAAAAATTTTGAAGATAGAGCAATTTTTGTATTTTTTATAAATTTTTGAAAAAACCTTTGTTTTGCATTTTTTTCTGGGTTTAATTTTTTTCGAAACCCATCCTGCAAAAAGTATTGAACCCTCAATTCTAAAAGTTTAAATGTTAATAGTAAAAACATTCTGCCCCCTTCAGAAGAAAAAAGTTTTTTTAAAAATACGCAATAGTTTTTTTTTTTAACAATTTTTTTAATGGCAGAACACAACGCGAGCTGTTCGCTTGCCGGATGAATTCCAAACTTACCTCATCAGGTGATCCAACTGAAATCGTTTGCCTTATCTTTACCTTTTTTTTTAGTTTTTTATCTTTTTGCAAGCGCTAATTTTTGAACACTACGGGGAACATAGAGCCTTTTTTTGCGGGCTATTTTGATTAAATAAATAAAGCCCGCGATCTTTCGCATGATCTTTGTTTTTATTACGGATTGGCGGTTAGGTTAGGTAGATACAGAGATAGATAGAGGTTGAGTGGACAAAAAATGTTTTTGTTTTCGAATTCATACTTATTTAAAAAAAAAGATTGTACTGTCAGGAGGTAGATATGCCTAGATCGTATAGCTTGGTAGATAGACAAATATAAAGGTCGATATAGTAGATGGACAGCAAGAAAGAGGCATGCCCGTCATTTAAGGAATTTCAACTGGGTGTCAGTGTCCCCCCCCCCACACACAATGACTTTGAAAATACACATAAAAGTAGACACATAAAAGTGGAAGTGCTTTTAGTTATTTTTCTACAAAATTTGCATGAAGAGTACGTCGTTTGTGTCTCCCCTCCTCCTCCTTTAAAAATTTTCCAAACGACGGAACTAAAGATAGATATAGAAAATATTTTATTCAAACTACGAATGATATAGATAGATATAGATTGATTGATACCGCCACGAAATTTGTTTAAGCAGCCGCCGATGGCCGCAACATCGGCGTAAAAAGGCGAATGATAATATTGATATATAGAGAAACGCATTGATTAATACCGTCGCTAAGTTGTCTAAACAGCCGCCGAAGGCGGCAACCCTGGCGCAAAAAGGCGAATGGCGTAAAAAGGCGGACCAGCTGGTCGCCGCAGGCGGCTAGTCAAAAATATTATTTAACACAGAAGTAACATCTTCACTGATTTTTGAATTTTTACTTTGTAGAATTTCAATTCTGTGGAATCTGCAATTTCAATATTACTGTTAATTTTCTCCCTTAAGTTTGTTAAACTGGCTTTAACTGCAGTTTTTTTCTTTTTCAAGGCTTTAAGATCTATTGTCTGTCCCAAATAAATGAAAAACTCACCTTCGTTGATGCATAAAATCTCCGGCTCCTTCGGTTCAAAAATAAATGTGATTAATACGCATAACAAATGAAGCACAGAATTCACAAAATGATGACTCGTTCATAGATCACAAACACAAGAACCACAACACAATTAATTCGAATTTTAATCAAAAGTCGAAGTATTTTTTAACTGTTGCCACTACGGTTTTAAGAAATTATGTAAATTAAATTAGGAACAAAAACGCGAAGGAAAAAGTTTTAGCTTTGCATAAAGAAAACACTTTTACAGATTTTACGATAATTGTACCAAACACTGTATTGTTTGAAAAATTTGAAAAGACCAATATCTACCAATGTACACTGCAAAAGAAATTTGAAACGTTACTGATTATTTCCGTTTAACGTAACGGAATTTCACAGGTTTTTATCCACTTCCTGAGAAAATCAAGTATATTTGTCAAAAAGTTTCCGCAATTACTACAAGTTGCACGAATACAGACTTCTCACGGTTGTGAAAAGTATTTTTTGCTACCAGTATAAAAATTAACTGAGCTTATTTTATTAGTGTGTCGGCTTCAACTAGATTACGGCCCGTCCAGATTAACTAAGCTCCCAATGAGAGCAAAACAGTCTCTGAATTTCGTAGCTTTGCAAAGACTGCAGGCGAGTTCAGGATACCTTCTTGCAATTCTGCTTTTGCTTTGGTCATGTTTGCAATAATGATTTTGGAGCTTTCTTGGCAAAGCAGGAAGGCGCCAAGCTATTATATTAAACCTACCTAAGTTTTCTCTGAAGGTTCTATAGACAAGACTGGCTTTAACCAGAGAGATTATTGAATTTTTCAGAAAGATTCCAGGATAACTTCAGGAAAGTTACTGAGTTGCAGCGAGAAAAAAAAACATTTCTGTTTTTTGCAAAATATGTTACCTGAAGAAATTGGGCACATCAGCTGCTCGTTATTTTCCAGGAACGTTTCTGAATTGTTTTTACAGTACTTAAAATACACCACCAGCTCAGTTATTCCATCCGAGAACTGCAGTTTCGTGCTTTTTAGCACTCATCAGCCCGGAATAGGAATCACATGAGCTGGTGGCGAAAATCCTCTTAAGGGAGCCAAGAGAGCCAAACAAACTGGTAGCTAATGTAGAATTAGCACACCCGATGAATGACCGCAGCAACGGTGCGGTTCAACTCAAAGATTGATGGCAAGGCATGATATTTTGTAGTAAGTTACCGCCCTGTATTTTAAGTATTTCTGCCATAGCCCTGGCTTAGGGCGGTAACTTACTACAAAATGTTTTCACAGTGCTTAATCTTGAAATTAATTTTTTAACTTCATTAACAGCCAACTTTAAAAGTTCTATTATTAGTTTTTGTTTTTAGCAACGATTAAAAAGCTTGCAACATCAACCAACGATAGAGCAAATATAATAAAAGATAATTAAAAAAAATGGATCTAAACAAATTATTTCGGACTTCACCAAAATATCGCCTTCTATTAATAAAATACATCTCCGTTCTCCGTAAATGATTGCTGTGGATACTTTTAGATTTGATCTCTTGTATTATGTTAATTAAAAGTTTTTCTTTTGTGGTAAGTCATATATAAAAGAATATCAATCTTTTTCCAAGTGATATGTTTCCTCACCCAAGTTTCAAAATTTTCCTGCGCATCTTTCGATACTCATCTTCAAATTCTATTTCAAATTTTTGTAAAAAAAAAAAATCGAAAAACTATCTCGTGGAAAGAAAGTTGGTTTCAGCCAATCACTGCGCTTTCATCGAGACACGACAAATGCAAGGCAAATGTGTGTGCCATTTTTGGAAACGGCTAGCATTAATGATATTTTTCCGAGGCGTCTAATTAAATTTAAAGGACAGGGCTTGAAATTATTGTACCATTCGCATTTCAAAAAGCACTGCTCTCACTTTCGGTCAAAACACAGTTTTGAATGATATAAATTTGCTAGAAAGTGCTCATTTTATACGTTCTCTGCTGCATTAAGAATAGTAATGTTTGGCATTTTAAATTCTTTCCATGCAGAAAGAACCACTAAATACTCAACTGTATTTCTCTCTTGAAACTGCAGAACATCTTCAATAGTTTTCCTCTGATGGCAAGGCATGTTTTTTCATTCCACGAAGAACATTTTAAGCGTTTTTATCTGCTACGTCCTCTTTACGTGCGAATAAAGGTTAAGAAGACAAACATTTATTCGTGTTTGTGTAAACAATAAAAACTGTTCTAATGTGCTGTATAACGGGCAACAAGATGTATTTTTAAATACTTGTAGGAATCGTGAAAGTCGGTTACGTATTAAGGTGGTGCGTAGACAACAATTTTTTTATTTTCGAATAGCTACAGCGCAAAAAAGCTGCAATGTGGTCGTTTCCAAAATTTTTAAAGTATTTTTTTTTTTCTGAAAAAGCGTGCTTAAAAACATAGGATCGGACCATTTTTTAAATAATTTGTTTAAGTTTAATATTTTTAAAAAGTTATTCCGCTTTCATTGTATACATTTCTCGCCGATGACATCACAAATGATGAAATGCCATTCTATGTTGCCATTCACAGAGCAAAATATTTAATTCGCATCTTTACTCGCGTGTATTGGCAACGATACGGTTGATAGCAAGCGTAGCGCCATTTTAATTCGCTTCTCTTGTAGATTATCATAATGTGGAAGTGCAGTACAAAGATGCACCAAAGAGCATCATTTGCGACGTCATCAAGACCACGCCTTGTTTGAAAAATTGGACATTTTAAAAAATTAATTAAAAAATAACTGTTGGGAAAATAAAAAAAATTTCTGGGTCCATGTTTTTTTTTTTTTTTTATTTTTTTATTTTTTTTTTTGCTTATTCTGTCAGTTACAATGACTAAAAGTACTACTTTTGACTGGAGGAAACAACCCCATTGGTGAAGACTTGAGAAACACGAAAAAGTTGATTGAAATCGGATAATATGTTCTCTGATCCCGCAATGAGCCTTAAAATTCTCTATCTCTATCTCTTTTTTTATCCAAGTGCATTGAGAAAACGAAAATAGTATATCTAATTTGAATAATTTCTTTGATAGGTTAGTAAACACAAATTGCAACTTTTCCGCTTTATAGGGGTTTGAAGATAAGAATTTCGCTTTTCTTCGTATTACTCTGTTGCACAGGCTAATACCGAATTATCTACTCTATTTCTTGAACATGGGTCATCTCCCGAACTATCATCCTACTGATATCATTAGCAAATGTTTGAAAATTCACGAAAAGAAGAAAAAAAATTCATTTTGCAATAATATAAAGCATTTGTTAAAACGAAAAGTTAATCTGTAAACTGTAAATCGCAATATTAATTAATTTTCTTAAGAATTATAAGATGACGCATTAGTGCCGTCTTATGAGAACTTAGTACTTGTAACTTTTAGCTCTTGAGATAAAGTACCCCAAAACCAGCACCCAAAACACAGTTCCTAAAACTGACATTTTTAAATAAAACAAATATTTATGAACGATTTTCTAAAACAACTGGAATGGCTTTTTATCCTAAAACTCGCTCTTCTTTGCATTGAAAAAAGTGTCCTTTGAAACCCCGAAACACGTGTCTGCAATCAGATTGCTAATTAGTGCTTGTCACACACACACACATATACATTCTTCACTATTGTTACTATGTTATGAAAAATATCGATTCATATCTAATTTGGAATGAGTTTTTCTTTCTTAACAAGAAAGAAACATGCTATTCTGATTATCAGCTCGAAAATAAAGAAAATTAATTTTAGGACCTAATTTACCATGTTGTTGTTGGCTTGTCCATATGTCCATGGAACATTTAAATTGGACCGAAGGTGGTCCAGACAACCTCGGTAATTTCAGTGCAGTTATCTTCATAGAGGTTTGCGTGTGCCTTTCCAATCATTTGTTTCAGCTTCCTTCGGCTTGGCAGGGCAGAAAAGATGTAAACCGCGATTAATGCGTACTCGGGACAGTTCCTACAGTTATGAAATGTTCGTGTATTATCCTTTTGAATTTTCTTTATTCGGTAGTGTTTCGTCCTGAGTCTTCTTGGGGTCTTTGCAATGATTCTATTGGAGTTAGTTCGCCGACTTGATGCTCAGTCTTGATTGTTTTGTCATTGAGCTAGTTAGATTTTTCTACTGCGATAATGTCATTTTGAGTGACATGAGAGGATGAATCTGTGTTGCGGTCTCTCGCCTCCTTTTCCAAGGTATCGGCAGACTCATTTCCTGCAATGCCAACATGCACTGAGATGCATAAGACAATTCATGTTCAAATTAAGAATATGGTCTAGCGAACTGTGTATGATGCGAACGAGTCGGGAGCAACTTTTCTCAAATGCCTGTATAGCAGGCTTATGGAGTCGCTAAAAAAAACTAATCCACACTTAGCCATTTCTAGCATAGTTGTATCTACTCTTGAAAGAAATGGGAAGAAGTTTGTATCCTAAGTAAGTTCACAAAAACAAATTCACATCACCAAAATGGCTGACGAGTCGGTTTGTGTCCGTAGAATTTTTGCGTCATCCTGAAGAATTCTCGATGCCAGATTAATCTGGCAAGAGATGATAGTTTTCGTGACTTAGAAGAGAAAGGAAAATCAGAAAAACTTGAAAAAATTGCAAACGCGGTCTTCCAGAAGATGAATGCAGTCCAATTAATCATGTATTACGTCATCACCCTTCAAGAAGAAACATTTTTAATCTAAACCTCAAGTTATTTTGTCTTTAGTTTTTTTTACCAGAAGTATTTGATAAAGAATATTTTTGGTGTAAAATATATAGTCGAAGTTTATGAAAATATTTTCAAGTAATTTCCATCCAGTGATTTTTTTTTACTGACAGGTAAAAATTCTTTATACTGAAAACGATCAAAGAGTAGTTCGTCCAGATCTTAACAAGCCTACTTTGCCGTATTTCAACAACGGTTTTCTGACTGCCCACTCCATTGTCTGAAGCATCAACCTTTTTATGAATAAAAGGGACATATGATACAAAAGTATGACAAATGTTAGGGGTACCGACGAGAAGGAGGGAGGGTCAGGGCGTTGTGTCGCCATGAAATATTTAGGGGGGTATTTTGACAGGAGTATTGATCTTTGTATGCTCTGATTCGGAGGGGGGGGGGGGACGTGCTCCATTTCCCTTGGGTGTATGGGTACATCTGAAAATGTGAAACGTAAACAAGGAAGTTTATCGAAAAAACATGTCAAATTCATTCCGATAAGAATGAATTTCTCTTTTTTTTTCAGAGAATTACCTTTATGTTTTCAATTTTTTGCCTGTCCTAATGTCTTTGTTTTCGTCTCACTTTTGCATTGTAATATATGTTTTCTGCTCAAAATAATTTTCATTTCTTCCTTATAGTTTCTAATTCAAAATTTGAAACCTAATACTTGTGTTTATTTCAAAAAAAAATTTTCAAACCTCTAGTAGTTTTGTGCTTTCTACTTACTCTTCAAGCAATGTTGCATTTTGGGCACTTTCTTTCTTTTTTCGACTTTCAAACTATCGTTCGGTGCAGTATCACCAATTAAGGGTCTAGTTCTATAAAAACCAATCGAACCATCAACCGTTTTCTCAAATTACTCGTGATTTAGTAAATTCTAACTTTAAAAAAAAAGCAGGACTATTTAAACTCAATCACCTTTCTTTCAATATCTAATAGGTCAAAAATAAGAGAAACACAAGCAATTAAATCAGAACAAAAAGAACGAGATATCTTATGTCTATACAACGCACACACCGCTCACTATGAAATTTTAGTCAGTTCAGTCTCGTAGTCTGTTATGATCACTGACTAGGCACGAAAAAAATCTATGACTACATAGTACCAGAAATATTTTATTAATAAAAGCTTACTCTTGCACTTTTTTTTGCTTTTTAGTTTCATACAAAGTATGATTATGTATTTTAAAGTTATTTTAAACTTCTGTCTTTTATGCAATGAAAATATTTTGGGTTTTTAATTTCCTATAAGTATTATTACAACACTAAATTCTGTACATCAGAGCCAGAAGAACGTAAGTCACATTATGATAATTTTACAGGAGGAAGGAAAAACTTTTTTCTGGCGCATGCAAAAGATGGGACGCGCGCTCTTTTAACCCTGATAATAAAAAAAAAAAGGAAAAAGGGTTATTTTTTAAGAATTACGTTCACCTGGCTCGATGTAGAATAGGCTTCAACATACAATGCACATTTAAACGGAAAATCGTAGTTATTGGACTTACATCACTCTGGCCCTGAGTACAGAATAGTTGACATACTATTTAAGAAGAAAAAAGTTCAAAAAATAAAAACATTAAGAACTCATAAATATTTAATAATAAGAGTAATTAACAATAAACATACTAAATGAATATTGAAAAAATGTGGATAGCGAAATCAAGGGTGCCCATATAGGGGGGCAACGGGGGCTCGAGCCCCCCTCCCCCCCCCCTCCTTAGAAATTAGAACTTCCTTGCTTTTAGTAATTTTTTCTTTGCAAAAATGTAAAATCATTTCTTCTCCAGCCATTAGTGAATAAATAATTAAAAATGTCAAATTTTATTGACTCCAATCTGTCCTGAAATCCGCTTAAATGGGGAAAATATCCTGCTAAACCGTGGTTAAAATATCTGAGCACTCTCACCCCCCCCCCCCCCCTTACAATTTTGCATATGGGCGCCCATGAGCGAAATTAAGTAAAGCGAGTGAGTTTTGACCAGAAGTCAAGGTGAAAGGGACAAGGTGTCAGATCCTCACGTTTTGCTTTAAAGGGGATATCACGATCACACGAGTGAAATTACGGGACATCGCAACCGCAATAGGAACCGTCCGGTTTTCCTACTCACTTCCACAAACGATCGCTCCAAAATTCTCGTGTGCTATGGAAATTCGCAGTTGCTCGTATAGGGGCAAATTTTTTCCTCCGCTAGAAAAAAATTGCCTTTAATTCTAGGCAAGTTACGAAGGAACCAACCAGGGCGCTGGGATTTCGTGACGTCAGGCAGCGTCACTGTAAAATACAATTGCAATCGTTGCGACAGAAATGTGGGAATTCCTTTTTATCGTTCTATTTATTTTATGTTTCAAACATTTTTTCAGTTGCACTTTAAAAAACGGATGAGCGACATTTAATCTTTGGTTTTGCATCTGATTTTGAATTTAAATTGCTACTTATATGTTGGTTAACATCAGTGCAAATTTTATGCATTTCTTAATTTATATTGGTGCTTTTTGTTTCATTGGGTTTTTGAAAATTGTTTTGCACAAATATTACAATGCGGTCGTTTCCAAAATTTAAATGTGTTTATTTCTGAAAGATCATGCTTAAAAACATAGGATCTGACCATTTTTAAAGTAATTTGTTTTTGTTTAATATTTTAAAAAAATTACTTAAATAGTTGCGATTTCATTGTTTACATTTCTGTCGTGTGACGTCATAAATGATGAAATGCCATTTCGTGTTGCCATTCACAGAGCAAAATATTTAATTCGCATCTTTATTACTCATGTTTATTGGCAACGATAGGTTTGATAGCAAGCGTAGAGCGCAATTTTAATTCGCTTCTTGATTATCATAACGTGGAAACGTGGTGAAAGATGCGGCAAAGTGCATCATTTGTGAGTCACCAAGGCCACGCCTTGTTTGAAAAATCGGACATTTAAAAAAATTAATTGGTTGGAAAAATGGAAGTATTTTCTGTGTCCAAGTTTTTTTTTTTTTTTTTTTTTTTTTTGCTTATTCTATCAATTTCAGTGACGAAAGTCACTGAAGTCATTTCAGTCTATCAATTTCAGTTCAAGTACTTCTTTTGATTGGAGGAAACAACCCCATTCTGATACTTGAACAATTACAGTAAATTTTTTCCTTGAAAAGGTTACGTGAAAATTCCTTTTTAAAAATCATAGCATTTTGAAGCTGTACTTTTTTTAAATTCAAACTGATGGGCACATACAGTATGTACCATTTAAAAATACTTGAAATGTAGGGGAATGTGAGGCAAAGTGAAATGGTGAAATATTTACTCTACTATTAGCGCCACCTATTTAGTAATATTTTGACTGTGTAGTAACACGTGTACTCGATTCCAGTCAAGAAAAAAAATCCCTCTGAAAATCAAAAAATATGATAATACAAAGAATTTTTAAAAAATGATACGCACATTGTAATATTTTGTTGAGATGTAAAAAAAAAATATGTTTGGCATTATTAAATTATAAAGTTCTTTTTATTAACATTTGAAATATTGCTTGAGACCTACTAATATTCAATGCAGTGTTTATTTGCTCAGTATTAAGCTTATTTGTATTATAAAAGCTTGTATAGTTAAACATGTCCACGCGGGGCAAAGTGAAATAGTTCGTATCATATTCGGTCTTTGATCAAATCACTTACGTATTCAATTATTAATTAGTTCATTTACATTCCTTCTACAATACTTCCCTTATTTATTCATTTATTGACTTATTTTCTTAATAATTCGCTATTTTATTCACTCATGAATTTATTTTCGTTTATTCCTTCATTTTCTTTTCACTTATTCATTCTTTCTTTTATTTACACACTTATTTGACAAAAAATAGCTTTATTGATAGAATGGAAAAACTTTCAATAGAAAAATATTTAATTTTTCACTTTGCTCCATGGAAAAAAAAGATGAAAAATTACAGCTTTTTTTTTTTTTTTTAGTAATCTGGAATATTATTAAAAGTTTTAATTTTCTCAACTTTTTAACGTTACTAGGCAAGGTTCTGATTGTGTTAAACAGTTTTTCAGCTCAAATTATGAGAGTTCAGTCTGCAATCCCAGTTATTTACGCGTAGCATATTTAACAGAAATTTTAATGATTTTATTAATCGACTAAAAGGTGATTTTTAAAAAGTTTCAAAATTGTGCATTAAATAATACTGGCTTTTTTGCGCTTCTTCGTTTCATCACAACATTTTATTTTTAAATGTCTGGAACTATTTTAATAAACTCGACCACACATTTTTCTGTGTGCAATATGTATCTAGTGGCGTTATATTTGTGTAGGTTAAAGTGTTAGTTTAAAAAAATAACTATGAAAGACCTATTGATCAGATGCTGGCTCTTTTTTTTTTTTTTTTGAATTTTTCATGTTTGTTTTTAACTATGAATTTAGGTATAAATTTCTTAGAATTTAAATTTTTCCTTACCTGTCAATAAATGACTAATAATTCCTATCTAAAATTAAGATTTTATTTAGTAGTTATGGGGCGAAATAAGCCTAGAGAAATCATATATTCTGTATGTCTTCTTTAAATGTAACAAGAGTATCACTTTAAATCAAACATTCAATTAATAGTAATAAAATTTTTCTGTTTTTCTGAAATTTTCTAAGTTCTACAAATTAATGTTAAAACTCAAATATGAATTTAACAGGAGGGGCTTTGGAGACTGCATGAAATAATAATTGATGCTCTAGCTCTGAAATCATTGCCTTGATCATTTCCTTTTTTTTTTTTTTTTTTTTTTTGCCATCTTCTCACAAATTTACATACAATTAAAGCTGCAAGAGCTGCATTAAGTATTTGATTACTAATTTCATCCATAAGTGTCAAATTAAAGCGACGCAGTGTGATAACCAAATGCAGAACTGACGAAAAGCGATGAACAAGCGCAAGTACATGGATGTAAACAAAAATATGGTAGCCCCCGTTGTGAACAAATCGAGCAACCGTTCGCGCAACCGGCAGCAACCCTGTAGGCAAGTTCCTGTCCGAAAAAACAGTTCCAGATAGCGTTGACAGTTGCTATTGTGGTTGTGATTTCCTGTAATTTCTCTCCTGTGATATCCCCTTTAGGATGGATGTGTGAGCAACTTTTATCAGTTTTTACCTTTTATATTCTTTACAAAGTTACCGTTTTAGTGTTTCTGCAAATAAATGCTTGAATGTGTATCGTTTCCTGTAATGCATTGTAGAACTCGCATCCGCGCTATCGCTACAGCTCCGCATAGGAATTTCCGATAATTAATATAAATATTACGGATAGGGAAACTGTTCACATATGAAGCAGTGAGAAGCAAAGGGATGTAAGTGGCAAACTTAAAAATTTGGAGATAGCCAGTACAAATGGTAGGTGAACCCCTCGTCTGTGTTGTGGCAAGAGATGGTACTAGTAACCCTGGTAGGAGCTACTGTGCAGCATGATTTGGAAAACAAATCAATGAAAGCCTACCTAGGACGTTATTTTTAAATGCGTTTTACTCAAAACTTGAAAATGTCCACTTACATCCTTTTGCTTCTCACTGCCTCATATGGTCCTAAATGTTATGTTCGCAAGTGCCCCATCATCTACATTAGAACTGTCGAATCTTCTATCGCAGATCTTGTCTAAGCCTGATTGTTGAACATACGTCTCTTGACACAACTTTTATTTTCGATGTAGACTGTACAACGCAGCTACTGTCCAACCACGGATTGCATGGAATTTTCAAATGTCCAGATAAGACGAATCTATGTGAGTAAGGAGGAAAAGTAAAAATTTGATGCTCGTATTCCACTCGCTCG
The DNA here is from genome assembly GCF_026930045.1 of Uloborus diversus. Lineage (NCBI taxonomy): Eukaryota > Metazoa > Arthropoda > Arachnida > Araneae > Uloboridae > Uloborus > Uloborus diversus. The sequence goes on along the minus strand of NC_072734.1, from coordinate 141,123,154 downwards.
GATGAGACTCTGCTTCACAAAAGCTGACATCGATAAAAAAAAATAATAATAGATTCGTCTATTTCCGGCTGTAAAACGGATGTTTGTCTTTCCATACAATCCGTGGTCAGACAGTAGTTAATGATAAAGTGTTTGCATGACCATGCTTCTTTCGTACGATACAGGTACTTGGAGCAGAAGACATTAGACCAATTCGATTTTAAGAAAAATGTAAAATTATATTTTTGTATTTTTTGATGTCTTGTGAAGGATTCTATGCAGTTTCTGCTTCGCAATGGAAATCAATACAAATATTTTCAGCGAGATTCTGCCTGTAGTTTGATTTTAAAATGTGGTAACCTCATCAAAAATACAGAAGCTAGGCAGTTGCTTGAGACAGAAACTGTTCAAAACTTCTTGAATGTAATAGTAGTTTTGTTGCACAGATCAACATGTTTATTTGCTCTACTTATTTCAAATTCATTTCTATCTTTGTTTAAAGAATAACCCGTTCCGTTCCCTACATTCATCATGGAATTCCACGTAAAAAGTCCACCAAGTAGAATTGTAAAACTTCAAAATGAAATAAATTAGGTGATCAATTAATTTCCCCTTTCAAAAACTTATTTCTCATTCGTGATTAATCTGAAAATTCTCTCTTTCAACTTCAAAATGAAGAAAGATAAATAGTAAAAACTCAGTAAAAAATGTTCGTTAAAACAAGGGCACTTCATTAACCGAATATCACGTCACGCAATTAAAAAAAAAGGGGGGGGGTCATCTCCAAATGCATCCGAGGAACAACTTAGTCATATTTTTCAGCTGTCATTCAGTACTTGGAAGAAAATATATTCTGACAAATGCAATTTTCCCTTAATAAGAAGAAAAACTCATCAAATCTCAATTCCAAGAATAAAAAATTTTAATTTATTGTTATCTACACAAGTTTATCTCGTACTGCTTTTATCAAACCACATTGACAAACTAATAAATAGCAAGAAAAAATAACAATCGTGCTAGGTTTTATGTGTCACTGAATGTTCTTTTTAAAAAAATTCAAACGGCGGTGTCTGTGCCATTGACCCCCAGCACTTTTACTCTTCCCTCGTAGGCATCCGTGATTTAAGAAAGGTCGAATTCAGGAACTGTTTCTAATTTCCAAGTTTGGCAGAGTTTAGGCATTGCATTTTCACTAGGAGCCAAAAAACGTTCACCTTAGCGATGTCAAAAAAAGGCTCCGCTCCGTTTTCAATGAAGTGCGAGTAATGTAAGTTTTAAAAAATTAATTAATTTAAATTTTGACATCTTACCAGGAAACATCACGAGTTCAGTAATCATGAAAAAAGTTAAAAATGGTCGCATTCGAAAGAGTATCTTTAGAAAAAAATTTGACCCAAATATTGTGTGCCCTCGTCCTTTTGTTTTTGAGATATGAGGGGTCAAAGTCTGTCGAAATCTTACGAAAATTCGCCAAATTTCAAGACTTGGCAATAAATGGAAAATACCACGTGATTTCATCGCCTGCGTCTAGCAAGACTCTCATTTCCATTTCTGGTCATCTGCAAAGCGCGTAAACGATGTTTCGAATTAACCCTTTACTTGTGTGGGTAAAATTAAAAAGTAACTATGAAGCCTGTGAAATGGAAACTAGAGAGCTTTATCCAGAGGAGCTACAACTTTATAACGAAATTGAACGTAGGATTTAACTTTGTAATCGTGATAATAATGCATTTCAGAATTTAAGTGCATTTCAAGTGTGTTTTACTTAACGAATTTAAGTTTGTACTCTTGTTATGAAATGTGTTGTAAGTAATTAATAATTATGTACGAGAACTAATATGAATAAGTAAAAAAAAAAAACATGCTTATTAAAGCTTATATATTGAAAATAAAATGGATATTTTTTGATGTTGAAAGAAAATGATCATGGATTGTAGTATCCCAGCTCTTATTTTTTTTTTTTTCAAAAGTTATTATCATTCATGAAGTTTTATTGTCTGACCACTGCTAGCGAAAATGTTTAATTTTTAATTTAAAATCAAAAAAAAATAATAATTAAAAAAAAGAAAACAACGGATAGTAAATGTCAAAAATTTGCACAGCAAAACTAACGATGTCGGAAATTACTTCATAACAGATTCTTATCAAAAATTTTATAGTCGACAATCATTACAACAACCCCTGTAGTTCGAAAAAGTCTGTCACTGCAACTGAAAGTTGCTATAACGTAAATGCACATCATATTGCATGTTATTTACTCATTTTTAAAAATACCTAAGTCACTTTTACCAATTATGTTTCACGTTAAAAGGGAATTCAAATACGATCAAAATAAAAATTAATACAGTTTTTTTTTTCATTTGACTTGTTAGAGGGCTTACACATAACTTGAAAACGATACACATAACGAAAAACACACTGGAAATAACTGACAGAAATCGTTTTTTTTTTTAATTTGAGAACATGGTTTGAAATCTTTAAAAATGTCGTTGTCTTCGTATTTAGATACTGTTGAAGACTTCAGACTTACGACTTTTCAAAAAAAAAAAAGACTTTAAAGTGTGTTTACCGTTTCTCTACGGTTATCATATTTTTTTCAATACAGTTTCATCATCGAATAAACTCTTTCAGTGGAAATATTTCACCCTCAGAAGCATAAAAGTTTTAAACATCAGTTTTTTAACAGACAGTCTTAAGAATAACAAAAAAGTTTAAACTTTGAAAGGTATATTCAAATGTATTCAGTTAATACGTTCTATTGGACGCTAAAATATCATCACATCTGTGGAATTTTAAACGAGATTTTGTGCTCGAACCCTATGACAGATCGGTCGCAGTAATAGGAGGTCGTTCTTGTTGACTGCAGTTAGGAGCGCACTGGTGGGAGGCCACTGTGACCTCCCAAAAAATTTCCTTATTCGACAAAGTTCGTCTGACAGTTCGGCAAATTAGAGGATATAATTACAATTTTTTAACTACCGAAAGTTACTTTTCATACATGATTATTTGCGCATACTCGTATTTTATCGCTCGGCAAAATTTGAATTTTCTTTCGGTAAATTGAGAATTTTTGCTTTCCCAAAAGTTTAAGCTCGGGGAACCTCTCACTGCAGTATATTTTAATTTGCCCCGCGCCATGGTAGTCACCCCGAGTAAAGAATTAATGCGATATTTCTCACGCGCTTTGGTGGTGACCAAATATGGAAGTGAAATGTCTTGTCAGATGCAGATGTTGAATTCGTGCCGTACCTTCATTTCTGAACAAAACTCGCTAAATTTGGCGACTTTGCTAAAAATTTTGGCAATTTTTAAGACCTCATATTTCGATAACGTGGTCACGAGGGCACGTAGTTTCAGTGCCATAAACATGTTTTCCAATGCTCTTTCGAATGCCACCAATTTGGAATTTTTTTGAATTTCCTTGATCGTGATGTTTCCTGGTTAGATTCAAATTATGTTTTTCGCAATCGCGTGTGTGTATGTAGGCGTGTGAGTTTGTGTCTGTGTGCAGGCATGAGTGTGTGTGGCTGTGTGTGTACATGTGTATAGGTATGTGTGTAGGTGTGTATGTGTGTGTAGGTGTGTATGTGTGTGTGTAGGTGTGTATGTGTGTGTAGGTGTGTGTGTATGTATACCTGTGTGTGTAGGATATGGACGCAACGTGGAGAGGGTTTTCGCTAGAGGAGCAGCAGCGTGAAGTCGGTCGACGGTGGTGCTGCAGAGGGAGGCGGGAGGGAAATAAAATCATAGGAAGCAAAAAACAGTAAAATGAGAAAAATAAGCAATGTGATTGCTCAAAAATGGAGTTGTTTCCTTCAGTCAAAAGTACTACTTTTAGTCACTGAAATTGATAGAATAAGCAAAAAAAAAAAAACATGGACCCAGAAAATACTTTTATTTTCCCAAATGTTATTTTTAATTAATTTCTTAAAATGTCTAATTTTTCAAACAAGATGATGTCTTTATGACGTCACAAATGATGCAATGATGCACTGGTGCATTCAACTTGCGCGCGGAATGTTTACGCTTGCTGTCTACCGCATTTCCAGGTTATGATAATTCAGAAGCGAGTTAAATATTGCACTCTACGCTTGCTATCAACCATACCGTTGCCACTACATACAAGTAAAGGAGTGAATTAATATTGCGCTCTGCGCTTCCGGCAACATTGGATTGCAGTTGAAATTGCAGCTGAAGCGTAAAAAATAAAATTGAGTCTGCGCACCTTCTTTAATATTTTTTTTAATAGTAAACTTTGTCAAATTATTTAAAAAATGGCTAAATCCTGTGTTTTTAAGCATGCTCTTTCAGAAAAAAAAAATACTTTTAAAATTTCGGAAACGACCCTATTCTATTGAGGATATTGTTTTTTATGATCTTACTAGAAATTCCACTGATTTTTGACCGAGTTTGCCTTTGAAGAAAACAACCCCCATTGCAAATGTTCTTGAATTCACAAAATGTCAGTGAAATGATGCGTAGGGGGTGAGGTGCCACCCTAAGGTTTTCCTTAGTTATAACCGAAATTTGGCAACCTCACTAATGTACCAACTGTCTAAAAAAGCCTAATACAGGGTATCCGAGAAAGATCCGTACAACTTCAACAATTTATTGAAAAAGAAACAATAGGGTTACAGCGAAACTAATTAGTACATTAGATAGAATAACTCAAAAAGTTTTTTTCTGCAGTATATTTCTGACCATATATGGCGCTACATGTCACGCAAAGGAATATTAAAGCATTTTAGTTATTTTAATGGCGATCGCGTGAAGAAAGCTCAATGTGTTGCGTGGTCTATCGAAACAAAATCCGATACGCAAACACAACGGAACAAAACATCCAAACAGCTGTAGCTATTGTTGATGTTAGCATGCTTAAACGGTCGTGGATGGAATTGGATTATCGTCTTGATATTGTTCGTGCTACTGCTACGAAAGCGTCTCATGTAGAAATTTCCTAAGGTAATAACTTAAGTTATAGGAAAAAAACTTTTTGAGTTATTCTATCTAATGTATTAATTAGTTTCGCTGTAATCCTATTGTTTCTTTTTCAATAAATTTTTGAAGTTGTACGGATCTTTCTCGGACACTCTGTATTTCTAATCTGCAATAGACCGCTTAAAGTTAATAGTAATTATTGGGATTACACTTTTTCTTGCATTTGGAAAATTAAATATTTGCAAAACGAATATTTTTTGTAGCGCAGTGCTTACTTTTTAGTGTCTGCAACTAAATCGACAATAGTGTGATTCATTTGCAGACAATAAAACTCAAACTTAGATGGGATTTTATCAGAGTTTGAAGTTCCCAATGATAACAAGTAAGCATAACATTTGGCGAGTTATGGAAATGCGTTTGATAAATTAATTGCTTGTCCCCAAAATATTCAGCAAAACTCCATCTCTCGCCGAAAAAAGTTCAGAAACGGAAGTTTACTTTTGTCGAGAAATTGTCTTAACGTGGAACACTTGGCACTTTTACAAAGTTTTTAGCGAAACTAGTCGACACAAAGTGCTTATCTGCTTATCAAACGCGGATTAAAATAATGTTGCTGACATTTAAAGCTTAATGTCTAATTCTTAAACAAAGCTCACCATTATTGACGATTAAAAATTCCATTACAATAAAAAATAATCTGCGAAATTATTATAAACCATCATAAAGTAAAAAACTAGTCAAATAAATACATTATGTCATATCGAAGCAATAAACTTTTCATTTAATTTTTTTCTGAAAAGAAAGCAAGATAAGCAAAAAGTGTCAAAAGTAATTTCAGCAGCAGGAACTTTCATCGCCAATACGGCGTGTTCCACGTCATAAAGATTCCTTCTATTATGTGATATTTTGGCTGCTTGCTGCAATTCTTAAGTACCTTTTCCGTTAAATGCAATGTTTTTGAAAAGGTACTATCAGTTATAATGAGAACCATACGTGGGCGACTGGTTTTCGAGTAGTCCCCCATAAATAGCATTAAATTCGAACAAACCGTTATTAACAAATTGTCGATATAAGAGAATATGATCCACCTATTTGTTCTAACAGCAACCGCTGTTAATAGAACTTGGAACAGCATTGGCAAGTTGGAGAACTTGGCTTCATAGTCTCTCTATAACCGATAAATATGTTTGAAATTTTAACATTATAAAATAAGTAGTATACTATAAGCAGCCAGATAAGTCTGAAACAATTTTAAGAGTTTTACAACACTTTATTTAATATCTTACTTAAAAGAATGTCATTTATAATTTTCTGTCCTTTTCGCGTTTTTCTCTGACTGCCGCAGCAGCAACAAAAGCAGCGCCGCGCCCACTTCCATCTTCTGACAACATAAGTTTAAATTTATATCTTGGATCAGTTAGATCTGCGATTTTCTCCTCCATTATCTGCTTGAAAAATGGGTGGTATCTATACACAGATCCATCAACGCCAATCGTCGTTTCGGGTCTTTGCATTTTGTTCAGCAACGTGGCAACAGCCGCCGAAACTAAATGCGCTGCCCTTGTAGAGACACGTCTGCACACCCGTTTTAGAATTTCACAATCTTCTTCTGGTGTTTCAATGAAGCCTAATTTCCACAGAACACTTTTCGTTTTGGGGTACAATCCTTCGCCATCTTCTTCAATGTGAGAAACATATTTGCTCTTGAATGAACCTTGCTCTCTAACTCTATTGGGCAATCTCTGTGGAATCAGTCCTTTCTCGTCAAACTCAACTAAAACTTTTCGAACGATTTCTCCCATGTACATACCAGAAATCATCTTCTCGAACACTTGCTTTCCCTTGTTGCACGACTCCTTGTCAATTTCCTTATCAAATTTCGTTCTCAAAAAATCCAGGCAACCATCATCGCCGAATGCACCCCACTCAGTGTTCACAATCATTTTTTCCCGATCCTCATAACCAGGCTGTAATGTGTGAATGTTTTTTGTGTCTTCCACGTAGCAAGCATTACAACCTGTCCCAACTATTAAACCTACTTTGCAGTTTTCGTCCTTATAAGCACAAGTTGTCAGAGTACCTGTGGTGTCATTGACAAAAGCAATCACTTCGACACTGATTTTCCCGCTACGTTGAATGGCATCGTTGAGTAGTTGAACGACATCTCTTCCTTCTACGTCTGAACATTCGAATCCTTTTGTCCAAAATACAAGAGTTGCACTTGTTAAAGAATGTTGTACACAGGGGAAGCTGAAAGTAAAACCGAGTGGTAATGTATCTTTAATCTGATCAACGTCCAATAACAATTTCTCCAAGCAATTTACAATAAAGTCAAAGAGCTTATTTCCAGGCCCTTTCATGATTTCTTCAGGTATGCTATAAATATTACCAGCAATTTTTACGTCAGTTTGCATCTCTATGGTCAAAACTCGGAAGTTACTTCCACCCAAATCTAATGCAAGAAATCTACCTGTTTCTTTGCCATTGGGAAATGAAGTAACATAAGTAGGGAACATCTTTACAGTAGCAATACTATTATGTTCTGCGCTCAAGCCTCTTTCCATTTGTTGCAGTAACAATGAAGAAACTTTGAAAAGGGTGTCATCATCGAGAACAAACTTATCTAATATCGCATCCATCTGTTCCAACTCAGAAGCCATTTTAATGTATACTGTTTATTTGAAGCTGTTTATTTCAAACTTCTTTACTGTTGCCACAAAATAAAATTATCAAAACAATAAATGGCGATTACGTTTTAAAGTTTCTTCATTAATATGACTACAAGCAAAGCTTCGTTGAAGCCTTGCTACAAGGAATCATTTCATAAAATGCTTTTATTAAATTTATACAAAGACTGAACTTGATCTTAACTGTAAGAAGAAACAGTTGCCGAATCCAGTCCTTCAACTTTTGTCAAACTTAATCTTTACTAATAATAAAGCAGAAAGTCTCTCTGTCCGGAGGATGTCTGTAGGATGTCTGTGACGCGCATAGCGCCTAGACCATTGGGCCGATTTTCATGAAATTTGGCACAAAGTTAGTTTGTAGCATGAGGGTGTGCACCTCGAAGCGATTTTTCGAAAATTCGATGTGGTTCTTTTTCTATTCCAATTTTAAGAAAAAAACTATGATAAATTACGAAATTATCATAACGTGGAACCGTAACATGGGCATAAGCCAATTGGCGAGATACGAAATTATCATAACGTGGAACTGTAACGTGGGTACAAGCCAATTGGCGAGAAAATTCACCATACATTATTTGTAAATATACAGGCGAACCAAAAGACCTTTTAATTTTTCTATTACGGGCAAAGCCGTGCGGGTGCCACTAGTTACCAATATAACAGTTAAGTAGGTTTGATTGGGGGTGGCTTTTAAGATTCAGATGGGTGTCCCACTTACTCCATTAGATAAGGAAAATGGGACATCTCCCTTTTATTTAAATTTAAATCGAGCGTATTTAAAGAAGGGTAAATGGGTCATACTTAATGAAGTATGTACATTTTTAGCATGATGTTTTTTTTTTTTTTTTTTTGAAAATGCATCCTTGTATGAAATATCAATTTATTTAAATCTGTATGACGGAAAATTATATAACATAAAGCAAAACAAATACATCTGTGAAATTTGTTGAAAGCCTATAATAGGTAAATATTTTACTTTTACATACTAGTCGACTTCGCTAGCTGCTCGTTGCCGCTTGCTAACCACCGAAGATTGCTACGAAATCTTGTTTGGTTCACGAAGATTTAAACTACCTGTTAAGAAGAATCAGTTACAATACGCATTACGATTAGAACAAAATGAAAAGCATGCTCCCCTTCCCGTAAAAAATGAGAATTTTAGTAAAACACTCATGAAACATATAAAAATATTTAAATCCCACTCCGTCCCGAGGACAAAAAGAACTTAATAAAATACGTGTAACAAAATTGTTTTTAAAGAAACGCCTCAAAGAACACCCCTTTCCAAAGAGTACAAAATAACTGTACCAAATTAAACGGCTTAAGGGCCTCCTGAACATAGCAAAATAGTCGTTTTGTATGTTTGAAAAGTCGCTTTCAAATTCGTTGTATCTAGTAATATATTTTGCTGTTTATCTCCTAGCTTGATTTGAGCTCAGCCTAGAACTTTTCGCTAAAATAGAAACCCTAATATCTGCTGTTCTAATTCATTGAGAAAATTGGAAGAAGCTTTATTTGATGCAGAAAAGAAATCTCTTTCGAATGACATAGAATGCTGAGGGGTGTGGGAAATCTTTCATACCTTAAAAAGGCAATTTACTTGAAATTTAAGCTTAAAAAATTTCTTACAAAAAAACTAATTCGAAATTCTCTTAGACGCAGGCCCGCCACAGACTTTCTTTCAAAATTCTTTGACCTTACTTTTTTTTTCTTCAAATATATAGAGATAAGGGTATGTTAAATAAATGTAACACGGTTAGGATCAACTTAGATAAATTAGTCTAAATTATGGAGTTGGAAAAGAAATTTAAAACACTAAATGGGCAGCATCTACTTAGTTGGCTAAGAGAGAGCCATTATCACTTCCAACCTCAGTAATAATTCCAACATTACTGCCCGATCTTGAAAGTAAAGACTAGCACTCAGAATGGATTCCATTTTAAAAAGGGGCGATAGGTTGAAGATGGGCACTTTCCGCTCATACTCTCTGTCTTTTTCGACGCTACTTTGCAAGATCTGCTGAACACGTTATTTGCAACCTTTACTTCCCTCTCTATTTCGATAAAATTGGAGCAGACCTGACGCATGCACAAATTGACGCTAGGTCTCAGCTAAGGAAAACTGACAGTACAGTGAAACCTGTGTAAGTTGACCACTTGCCGTGCACTACTTTAGTGATCAACTTAAACAGGTGGTCAACTTATAGAGGTTGAATTAAATGCTATAGATCTAATTCTGTGCCTGAAACTAGCGGTCACCTTAGACAGGTGGTCAACTTACAAGGGTGGTCAACTTTACAAGTTTTACTGTATCTGCGTCAGGCAAATAAACACTGTTTCTATATTTCTATTCGTTTTAGCAAATTCAGCAGTTTTTTTTTTTTTTTTTTTTTCATTTGCATTTGCATCATGAACTTCAAAACTTAGAGCTTCATAACACTTTATGGTTTATGCAAGTTTCAAACACATAGTCCCAAGCTTTTGCAGGTTTTGTAGCTGAACTATCAATTCCTACTAAGTTTTCATAGTTATCTTCGATTCCACTAATAGAAATTTTTCATTAAAGTTGCTTTTGGTTTTAGAATCGTCACTATTATGAGGGATCCATTTGCCCCTTAGTGAGGGGGAAAGGACCCGCTTACCCCTTATGTGAAAAATTTATGGGGTAAGTGAGACCTCTACTCTTAAACACTTATTGACAATAATTTTGTGCAAAAACTCTTATTGTAGTCTGCACTACTACAAATGAAACGTTAAACTACACATGGAAAATTAATGAGCAAAAAATAAATAAATAAAAACTAACTTGGAAACACTTTTTGAAAAATATTGCTTGAACTCCTTATAAAATATTTTTTGTAACATTTTTTGACTCAAATTCTATGACGTAAACAAGAAGTTCGGTCTAGAACTAAACGAGCCTACTTTCCCGTATACACATACTACTTTCTAGTACCTGATCAATATTCTCAAAAAACTAACAAATAAAATAGCAGCACCTTTTAAACAAAGCAGCTAATGCATTTTTTTCCAGAATTTTTTTTAACAGCTTTCAAAACGAAAGAATAATAATTAAAATTAATAAATTCATTAAAATAAATACATCATATCAAAAAACAAAAAAAAAATTGTTTCTTTTTCCCCTGCTGCCAAAAATAATTTGAATGAATTAATGCACTTACCAAAATAAATAAAAACAATAAAATGTCAACTTAAAGAAATAATTTTCATTGTCAAAAAAAAAAAAAAATCGTCTGCGCATATCTTTATGTAGAAACATAAATAAATGATTTCGAATTTATCCGCCGAAAACTGAATACACCTAAATTAAAACTTTAGCGTGAAAATAAAAACAAGTCATATCAACAATAATTATTTCACAGTTAAAACTATAGCTGTGGAGTCGGAGTCGGAGTCAATCTCATTTTGAGATAAAGGAGTCGGAGTCGAATATCCAAGAATCAGAGTCAGTCATTTGTCCTCCGTGAATAAATTTTTGCCAAAGCTACGAAATCAGAGTCGAAGTCGGGGAATCGGAGTCCGACTAATTGTCGGGCACAGTAGTCGGAGTTGGGGTCAGGTGCCCTTAAATTCTAGGAGTCGGAGTGTCTGGAGTTTGGCGTCAAGAGCTATTTCCAACAAAATTTGTTTGAAGTAAATCCGCTTTCAAGTACGGAATCTACATTGACTTTCAGTTTCCCCGTAGGCGCTAATGTTAAGGGATTTGAACTGTTCAAAATTGAACGGAAAATTGTTCAAATCAAAAAGATATTTTATATACAAGTTTTTCTTCAAAAGCTTTTTCCTACAAAGTTTGTTTGAAGCAAATTCGGCTCACAGTTCGGAATTGCCTTGAATTTCCCCGTAGGAGCTAATGTTAAGTTTTTTTGAACTGTTCAAAATTGAACAAAAAATAGTTCAAATCAAAAAATGAAATATAGGAATGAGGTGTCCTTGCCGAGATCTTTCGAATAAAAAAAAAATTATTCGAATCGGACTATTCACTCAAAAGTTACTAGGGGGGGGACAGACAGACATTTTCCCCCATCTCAATACCCTACTTTCCAATTTTTAATATTTCGATATTTATTTAATTATTTTATTTATTTTTGACTTTTTTTTTTTGTTTTTCGCGATATTTTTAAGATGCATTAAGCCTTCTTTCATGCTTTTTTCTTCTTTTTCTGACTTGTACTGGGAAAGTAGGCTAAAAAAAGCTCCACTAAACCTAAATATATACAAAATCAATCACTGTGATGAAATGTGACATTTATAAAAAAGTACAAAAGTCATACCTCTATCAGTTTTTGAGGGGACCCATTTTAATCATGTAAAAACACAACACTCCTCTCCCAGTCTAACCTTAGAGCTGGAATTAGCAGATAGTAATTTGAAAAACGTTCTGGAGTGGGGAAGCAAAGGTTTTGTATTCAGCACATTTTGAGGGAAAAAACAACAAAATACCTTACAAAAATGCAAGGTTACATTACATTTCCAAAATTCAGAGGGTTCGATTGCCCCCCTCCCCCCCCCCTCCATCGTCGCCCAAATGATGGGCTTGGGGATTAGCAATTTTAAATACTAAGAATCCTTGATTGGAAGAGTTCACATTGTAATAGGTGCGAGGACAACTGTGTTTCAGAGGTTTATATTATCACTAGAGACGTACCGAGTATTCGGTAACTACTCGGTACTCGGCCTACTCGGTCAATTTGCCGAGTACTCGGTACGCGGCCAAATTCTGATCAGATACTCGGCCAATACCAAGTAGTTGCAAAAAATTGAATATTATTAAAGACAGATACTAAAATTTATATAAAAAAAAAAAAAAGAGCAAGCATTATATTCTGCAATCATTTACAATTGAAATTTATAAGTCAAATTTAAATTTTGAGAATAATGAAGTTTGTAATGCTTCAATGGAATAAATCTTATTTCAATGTCCGTAAAGTTAATAAAGCTTATTCATTAAAAATTATGCAAAAAAGGTAAGTATAGAAAATATGGAATTTTTATATTAAAAATGAATCTTTGCTGCAAACAAAAATTAGTTATAAAAAATATAAAAATACCTTTTCTTAAAAAATAAAAGGAAATAAAACAACGTTAAAAGCACAGTGCAGGAACACTGCAGACACGTGTTTTGGCGTTACAAGGAATTCCTTTTTCAATGCACAAAATGGGAGCTCGTGGATTTAAAGGCATCCGACAAAAGTCGGATTTTTTTGTCGAATGTCTTTACATTCTTTAGCTCACATGTATGCACTCAAAAAGACGTTCCTTGTAACGGGGGGGGGGGGGCAGAAACACGTGGTCTGCAGTGTTCCTGCACATTTGTTTTATCTGCTTTTAAAAATTATTTATGTTTGGGGGACTAGAACTATAATTGATTAATATACAGTGAAACCCCTCCTAACGGACACCCCTCAAAGGCGGACACCTCTCTATTGCGAACAAAAAAAAGTGTCCTGTTAGTGTCCACATTAGAGGGATTTTACTGTAATTTGTTTTAATACCAACTTGATTAATATACCTTTAGTTTATTTATTTTTAATTTAAAAAATAATGTTTTTGTAAAATTTTTGACACAAACAAAATTGTTTATATAATGCGTAATTAAATTTCAGCAGGAATTTAGTTTTAAAAACTATTGTATGGACAAGAAGGTCTAATCTATTCCAAATAAGTTCAAAATTCATCACATGCGTGTCGGTGGTTCTTCTTAAAACATAATTGGTACTTGGTAACTCGGTCGAGTAGTGAAAGGCCGAGTACTCGGTAACTTGGTACTCGGCCGAGTAGTGAATGGCCGAGTACTCGGTACTCGGCCAAAGTGCTACTCGGTACGTCTCTAATTATCACAAAATAAAATTTAAATTCTTCAAAAATAACAACTTTACTGTTTTGACTAAGTGAACTGAGCAAATTAAATTCAATGTCTGTAGTTCACTTAAATGGAAAATTTTCTCAATTTAAATAACTCAAGAAAATTCGTTTAGTTTTAACTGTTAAGACATTAAGTCAGTTTATCTAGAACGAATATATGACTTTCCATTTACCATATGACAAAACTCGAAAGACTTCCAAGTACAGAAACTTCGCCTTGCTGAAACTTTGCAAATTAAATCTTAACGACGCAAATACGTTAAAAGTCAAAATATTCACATCTGTCTTTATCTGTCTCCAGGAAGCGAACCTCACAAGTACATAATGAAGGTTTAAATATTTATAGCAGTGGAATGGCAACGGCAGATGTTTTACTCACGAGTTCCTCTTTGTCTCGTCTGCTTACGTAATCGCAAAGCAAAATGGAAATATTAAAATTTCAGCTGCTAAAATCCATAAGCGAAATAACGTTTTTATTGCGAATGCATTCCTCCCAACATTCTAGCATCCAACTGAGAATTATGTTTGCAAATCAACTGTTCAACACCAAAAACTACAAAAAAGAACATTTTCCTTTTGATTTACGATATCTGCATTTGGGTGGTGTCCGTTAGAAAGGGAAAAACTTAAAATGCATTTTGTTTCGTATGAAACATTGGTTTCGTTGACAAAGAACTAATAAAACAAATGTATTTAGTGTCTGTCAATTTTTAAAACACAGTATAAAATTCACCATTAAAAACAGAAGAACATACATACGAGTTAGGAAAATTTAAATCCTCAATTTTCGGATGAAAATCAGATTTCTGATCCAAAAAAAAAAAAAAAAAGTCACAAAAAAAAAAAATTAAATTATTTGAATTTTGACGTCTTGAGTTCAAGTTATGTTTTTCGCAATCACGAATTGTGGACAGGACTCTACTGGTTGGGTTTCTTGTTTTTATAAATGGAATATACAGAGATGTGAAAATTATAGTTAACTCTTGTTATGTTAAGGAAATAATACTTTATTTTAAAAATATTGATGCATTTAATACTGAGGGTGCATGCTCCTGTTTTTCATTAAAGATTTAAATCGTCGTCCTACTTTTTATAAGTTTTTGGCAATTTATTTGTATTTCCTCGTCATGGTGCCAAATTTGGATGAATCCTTCTATTAGACAATTCTTGTTTGTAAAGTACGATTTCTTTAACCTTTTCTTTACAATGGTTCAAATATTCTCAATTGGGATCATATCTGGACTGCTTCCATGCTGTGGAAGTGTTTATATATTTTTTTCTTTCAAAACTTTGGTCACAGATACAACTTCAATATACAGAGCTCCATCATCCATGAATGTGAAGTTTTCATTTAGAAGCAAATCTTTTAACTGTAGAACCTTTGCTCAAGCACTTTTTCATACTGATACTGATACTAGGTCATAATGCGTGTTACAATGTTTAAACATCCAGCACCCTGAGCGGAAATTAAGCTCTCATACAGAACTTGGGTACGATGTTGAACCGTTTGTGCTATGCAATTCGGAGGAAATTCTTTACTGGTACTTCTTTTCACATACTGACTGCTTTCTTTTGATATTTTAAACATTGATTCATCAGGAAACTATGTCTAAAAGGTAAAAAATACTTTAATGCACGTAATTTATTGAGAAATATTCTCCTAAAGAAGTTTTAGTCGCATTTATAAGCAGTTCTGAATTTTTAGTCAGTATGCAATAAATATGATTTCAGGAAAAGGAATGAGCGGAGCAAGTTGAATTCAACTGAATAATTGAAAGAAGTTTAATATTTCTCACGTTGCTAGAATTACTTACAAATTTTTTATTCACAATTTTTGCCCAAGCAAGTCTTTTTTACACAGCAAATATAATGTAGCCCTTTTTTGCTAGAGCAACGAGCATCGAGGCATCGAGTACAGCAGAGAGCAGAGATGAGACTTCTGTACGGATAGAAGAATCACATTCATTTCCTCCATACACTTGTAGATATATTTTTAGTTCATGATCAGTTGTTTATCTGTTGACTTTAGTAATTTGAATTAATTTACTTTCCGTTCTTGCAGTAAATTTTGCTTTTCCTACTGCGTTTCCCTGCTCTAGAATTTATATTTTCAAGTTTGAAATGCAAAACTCTTTTTATTTGACACACAGATGCTTGCAAAGTTTTTAGTTTTTTTAGCGATTTCTTGTTGCGTATGGGGATTTTCCTGGACGAGGCACTTTATCACTGCTAGTTTTCTATGAAAAATGTCACTTGCTTTATTCATGATCACGCAATTATCCTTTGACAAAAGAAAAAAAAGTTATCGATTATAAACTAATTAAAACTGCGAAATGAATCGCCTTAAGGATGAAATGCTACTGATATCAAGTGGGGGAAAGAAAATAAAATACTAGCACAGCAAGCAGATAATTTAAACATTTTGTTTTAAATTCGATTGTTAATCGAACACATTCTTTATGCAATGCAAACAATTTCATTACTTTGGATCAAATGTTTTTCTTTCTTAAAAATGCCTACATTTTTAGCAGGTTTAACAATACAAAATCCCCAAAACTACTCTAGAGTGAAATATTGTTTGGAACAACAAACCAAATTACTCTTCATAAATTATTGCAAGTGTATACGAAATTATTTACGAAAAACTGAAAAAATCACAATTATTATAATAATTTACACACCTCTGGAATCGAAATGGCCAAGAAAATGGCTCAAAAAAAAAAAAAAAAAAAAAAAAGATATATGTTTCACTTCTATCATGTTTCTTTACGACACATAATTTTTTATATGCATATACGAGTATGTATTTTTTTTTTATTCTGTTGGTGGATTGCAAAAGTCGCTAAAGGACAAGCTTTAAACTTTTCGCTAAGTAATCCGGTTACTTGAAAGAAATCCATTTTACCCACCTCCCCCCCCCCCCTGTTACTGTCGAAAACAGATTTATTTCTCGCCAAGAAAGGCGAAATACGTGCAGTACATATGCTCTTTATTACCTCCTTTTCGGAGTACGAAGTGACCACATCTTATTCATTATAATAAGCATGTATCTTACGCAGTATCATCAACTTAGCATGTTTCCGACTGATCTAGGTAATGTGGTCCATTGGCGATTTGAACTACAGTTTTGGAGAATTGTTTTGTATTTTAACGGATCTTTAAATGATGAATAGCGGCAAAAATAGGAAAAGAAATTTTAAAAAATAGTAATTTTTTAGGTATTTGGTGGGCAGAGTTACGATAACGTGGTTGTGACCATGGCTGCAGAGTCGGAGCAATTGTTATTTTTTGTTGGATGTTTTCGATTACTGCTTTCGTGCCAGAACTTATTTGAATTTGCCACCTCCTGAGAAGTTTCTACTAAGGCTACGGGCCCCGACTTGTCCCAGGGATACATTTCTTTTACTATTTTATAACTGAGATCAAAGTAAAAAAAATATTTTATCATTACTGTTTGAAGTTGATTACTTCTGATTCAAAAACTGCTTCTACTTACAAAATATTAAAGAACAAAACCTTTACTGACAGTCAAAAAAAAAAGATATAAAAACAAGCAAACTAGCGGGTCGGCGGATTTAACTCTTATAAAGAGTGAAACTTCGATAAACAAAGCAATCAACTTGTTGCCAATGGCAGTTATTTTCTTATTAGTTGGTCTTTATACATAAATCGCACCAATGTAGTCAGTTTTGTTTGAAAATGTAAGGACAGTCAGTGAAAGTTGAAGAAAAAATGATGCCTGGAGCCGGAATCTGCATGTTTTCCAACTACTCCTTTACCCCAAAATCAATCCGGCTCTGACTCTTTGACTCCGACTCCAACTCCACAGCCCTGGTTGTGACGAATGTTCAAAAATTGGCGCTACTGCAGTTACAAAAGTTGCATTAAAACGTAAAAATCCTACCAAATCAGTTCGGGTAAAAAAAATCATCAAATACTATATTAAAGTTTAAATTAATTTTTTAAAGAGTTTTTTATGCTAATTAGGATTGTGTGGGACCAACGTCCTTGTTTTCATGGTGACAACTGTTCTATTGTTCTTATTTTAAATGGCGTTTTTTTAATGCTATTGGACCTTTTCTGATGAAGATTTTCGTAACTATTCTTGACGGAGATTTTTCTAGTAGGGAGCTCGATATTATTCGTGATTTCAGGGAATGTTTTTCTTTTCCAAACCAAGTTCTATCTACTATTGTTCTCATTTAAATGGGAATTTTCAAAAACTCTTGTGCTTACTCTGATTTTAACGGTATTGAGCTTTTTGCTATTTTAAACGGGACCGTTGACGTTATTCAGAAATTGTTGACTTGTTTTTGATAGGGATTTTAAAAGACTGATGACTCTATTGAATTGACATTTTAGGAATTAGATTCAAATTAGGATTTGTAGTGTCTGTTGACGTTATTTTGAGACCTGTGATCTTTACATTTCAAGCGTGTTTTGTGTTTCTCCTTATTTTTTCAAAAGTGACACGTGTCATGTGATCTCTGTTCCTTTGTCCGGCAAGGAGCAATGCAACAATTTAAAAAGCCCACTCCGCATAACGAATGGGCAGCATATGATCAGGATCGAGATTTTAAGGGAAACGTTTTTATTTGAGAACTGTTCATCTTATTCGCTTGGGAGTTTTTTAGAATTGACCGTGTTAACTTCTTTTGTACTCCAATACGTTTTCCTAATTAGAATTGTGTGATTTTTTTCTTTTCTTTTTTTGTGTGTGAGTGTGTGTAACGGTTTGACAATAGCCAATATGTTGGCCAGGTACCTGAGTCGATTGACAAAATCTACACCACGAACGAAGCAAGTTTATTAGTAAATAAATAAATAAAATTCTTAATATTTAAGCTGCCTGTTTTTCATTCTCGTTGCTTTTACCGGTTATATTTTTCTTTACATTCAGAGCCTACTGTGTTGCGTTAAAAAGGGAGTTCCTTGAAACTTGAAACACGTGTACGCACTACTCTCCTAATTTTGTGCGAAAAAAAAAAATAGTTCATTTTCTTTTACTTTTCGGCACGAATGTTTTCTCAGCAGTTTTATTGAAGTGTACATTTAATTTAGTATATCGTAATTCTGAAAAACAATTCTATGCGATAAAATAAAATATTGATTGCTGATGCTGAGACAAAACGTCTTTATTCTGTGGATTCTGTTACCCGTCAATTTGCAAGATTAAGTTATTTGTTCGTGCTGCCATCTATGAGCTTTAAGTAGAAACAAAACAATTCTTTTCTTCTCTCTATTTCTTTGTGGTTACTTTTAATAGCAATAATAAAGTTTGAATAGCATTTTAAAGAAATAGAACTTTTTAAGACGCGGGGTGTAGACCTAAAGGTAATGTAGTTTTGTGTTGCAGCAGCCTATATCTTACTGACCCAGTTGTTTTCAACGTTTTGATGTAGATTGTAGGTACTCTAGTTAAAGACTTTCTTTTCCGTTTTCAAACTTCAGGACGAATAGATAAAGACTAACAATAGCGTATTAGTGTTTACATAGTTTTTTTTATTTAGATTCAGGTAAAAGTAAAAAAATAAAACAAAAAGAATCTGTGCATCTAAACTCTGCCAACACAAATAATTCAATAATTTTACAGAATATAGCGAATAAAAAAAAACTATCACTTCATAAAAAAATAAATTACTTTTTTGAAAAACAGATTCGTGGAACCCATCATATAATATTTTATTTTAGTTTATTCCCGAAAGACATATTTCCCCCCTTAATGAACTTGGCTGACAAATTTTCTTTCATCTTAGTATTCATTGACACTCATAAGGGGAGGCATACGGGACCCTAGCCCCCTCCCCCTCTGTTCCCCCCCACATCCCTCTTGACATTAGAACTGTCATATTTTAAATGTTGAGCATAAATGCAGAACCATTTTATTATGACCCAACAGTGAATGACTATCTAAACAGAAGAGCGGCTCTTGTTCTGGACAAACCGGACCCTTGTCCAAGACGGCTAATTTTATTGGTGGCATTTTGGCGGAGATATCTAAAATTCCTTTCTCACTATAGGAATGAAATTGAAAAAAAAAAGTGTTTTCAAAGTCCTATTTGTAGCTTGAAAGCCTTTAAAGTGTGAGTGTGGTATCAATTAAGTGCATTTTTAAATGTATTCATTTCAATGCTACTCTTTTTTTAGCTGCTGTTGATGCAAGAATGGACCATTTAGTTGAAATATGTAAATAAAGGTTTACTTTAAAACCACCGAATGTTAAATCCTCTTAAAGAATTGAAATTTGTATGTTCTATCAGTGGCGTCACTACGGGGGGTGAGGGAGATCACCCCAGGTGTCACCCGTCTGGGGGATGACACCCAAAGTGTAATTGCAAGTTTTGAAAATTATGAAGCTAAAATGCATTTTTAAGACTACAAATTTGAAAATCATCCCGGGGGGGGGGGACCCCGGACAACGCTCCTTAACATGCCACATCACAGAGGTTCGCTCAGGATTAGGTTCATATGGTCAATACTTAAAACTAGTTGTGACTTCATCTAGTATCAAATTTTTTTCAGTTTAAATCTTATATTTTGATACATGCAAAAGGGGAGGGAGGGTTAAATGTCGGCAAAACTACTGGTAACCATTTTTCTTATCTGATGCTCTCCCAAATTTGCCCGTATGGTTTCAATTACTGGACCGGATCCAGGCACTATCGTGTCCCAAGCGACAACTTCTAAGGATGACAAACGGACAGGACGCCCCATTAAAAAATTACCTTTTCTGACACCACAGCAGTGGCGGATCCATGGGGGAAAGGCGATTGGGTCGATCGCCTACCCCCCCCCCCCCAACACAACACAAAAAATCGCTTACAACTATTTTTACGACTTTAATTCCAAAAATATTCCAGGGAAGGGGGGGTTCCTCAACCCCCTCTTTCCAATGTCATTGAAGATCGTTAAAAATTTTGAATTTTTGGAACTTTAATTTCGAAAAATCGCCGGAATCGGAAACTTTTTCAAAAATGACGTTAGTAAAGGCTTTCAATTTCGTCTTTCGAACTTCAATTCCGAAAAAAATCCGGGGGAGAGCCGCCGTCCCCCGATCTCGAGTTTTCTTCCTAGCATCAATGAAGACCCACTAAAATTACGTTTCTGAAGCTTCAATAGTTGAAGTAGAGCTCCTGATCTTCCCTTACCGTTACCAAAAATGGCCAACCATCGCCCTTCAAGGCTCCAATTTCGAACAATTTCCCATGGAAAGTTCCAAACCCCGTTCCTTCCCCATATACGACGTCATAAATGATGGCTTACAACTGCGTTTTCAGGACTTCAATTTCGAAAAATTTCTGGGGAGGAGCCCCTATGTCCTTCTTTCCTCAACTTCCAACATCATTCAATAATCATCTAAAACAGCGTTTTTGGAACTCCTACATCGAAAAGTTTCTGCTGAACCTCATTTCTTCTGCTACGAAAAGTTCTGAACCCCATTTATTTTGCTACGTCATCAAAGGTGGCCTACATTTGAACTTTAAGGACTTCAATTACAAAATTTTTTCCAGGGGAAAGTCCCCAAATCCTCTAATATAGAAAAAAAAAACTGTTTGAGAGTTCCTGAATGTCATCCTTTCCCATCTAGAAAACAAAGAAAGCAAATAATTGTGTTTTCGAAAATATACCCTTAAATTTTAAAGAATTTCCAGAGAGGGAATTCCACACCAGCTTTCCTCTAATTAACTACCAAGTAGTCTAAAAATGCGTTCCTAAAAAGAATTTTCGAGGGGGGGGGGGGGTCCGCAAACACTCCTATTTATGCGCAAATATTAAACAACTCAATCAACAAACAAATCCATAACTACCTTCAAATTGCATTTACAAATGCAATTGAAGTATATTTCATTATGTTATGCATGGAAACTGACAAAAAGAGATGCCATCCTGATATTGCAACCTTTCTTTTATGGAAAAAAGTACAATTGAGGACCTGGAATGGTCAACTGAAAATACTTCACGAGTCCTCAAACAAATGTAAAGTTGAAGGGTTTAATTTAGATAATGGATTCAGAATATTAGTAAAAATTCTTTTTTTTTTTTTTTTAATTTTTTATTCTTGGTATTCGAAACACTAAAACTTTCATTCAAACTCCTTAAACGGTACACATTGTTCGGGGTGGGGGGTGGGGAAGCATGCTTCAGTTCTTAAACTTTTTCTAAATTTTATTTTCATCAGTCACCTCCCCCCCCCCCTATAATGCATTACTCAGTCGCTCCTCCCAACAGCATCATCTGGATCCGCCACTGCAACACTGAAGACAGCTTTAAAATATGCTATTAGGAATGCCTTTAGAGCTTCAGAGTTTACCACTCCTTCCTCTATCATCCCCAAAGATAGCGTTAGAATTGCGTTTTCTGAACCTTAATTCCAAAAATCTCCGGGGAGATCACCACAAAACTCTTTTGCTTCCCCTATCTCCCACTGTCATCACACGAGACACACACTCTAAACTCACTTTTTTGACTTTCAGTGTAAAAAAAAAAAAAAAATCAAAGGGGAATAACCATCCCTAGCATCTCAGCATATAGCCTAAAATGGCGTTTTTAATACTTCAACATCAAAGAAATTTAGAGAACTGACCCGAACCTTTCGCCTTCTCCAGACCCGGATCCATAAATTAAGGGCCTCCTGCAACAAAATCTGTTGGGCGCCTCCACAGGGACCATCAATGTATATTTGCAACGTTATAAGTCTTAATGTTTTTTTTTAGCAATCACGATTGCTTATTGTTCACACTTGACAGTCCTTGATGTTCCGGTTCCTTTTTCAGCTTGGACCAGGCCTGCAGCACCACCGTCCACCGGCGGCGGCGCGGCTGGTCCTGAGCACTATCCCCCGGAATCCACTTTTGCTGGGCGGTGGCGTCCATGTCCTACACACGCATGCTCATACGCAGTCGCCTACGCGCGCACGCCTTTACACACATACACACGCCTACGTACACACACGTAAGCCTACACACACACGCACACAACTATATACACGTAAGCACCCAGGAGGAGGGACATGCTTGGGCGGGGGAGCCATTTCTAGAAACAATAACTCTAACCAGTAGAGTCTTGTCGCAACTCGTGATTGCGAAAAACATAATTTGAATTCAAAGTTTCGGAATTCAAATTAGAGTAATTTTTTTCCCCCATTTCTTGGGCTGTTGGTCCCTTTAAGGATGTGGGCTCCCCTGCACTGCTAGGTCAGCGAGTACGCTAATCCGGGTCTGGCCTTCGCCTAACATTACAGTTTAAAGTGTTTTTCAGGATTTCTATTCAAAAACAGTTTCGGGGACAAGGGATTAAACCATTCTTTTCCTAACATTAGTTCTAAAGGTAGGTAGAGTTTTAATAAGATTTCAATTTCGAACATATTACGAAGCAGATCCGTATACCCTGACTCCCTCCCTACTAACAATTCCAATGATAGCCAGCTTTTCCAATGACAGCCCAAATCTGCGTTTTAAAACTTCAACTCCGAAATTTTTATAGGGAGGGGAGGAGGTTCCATCCCCCCCATTTTATTTAATCAATCAACTCCCTGCATAGCTTGAAAACTTGTTTTGAGTAATATCAGTTAGGGTGAAATTTCAAATCCTTTTTTCCCAAAGATAGCTTTAACTATAGTGCCTAGGCACTATACTTTAATCAACTTCGGTTTTGAAAAGAATTCCGGGGAACGACCCTCCCCCCCCCCATAAAAGTCAAAATTAGAAAGTCAATAGAAGTGCTAAAAAGATATCAAATGATTGAAAACAGCAAAAGAGCATGAGAATGAACGTACAAGCAGATATCAATACAAGAAATCAAAATATGAAAAGAAAACTACTAAATCTGTAGGTAATGAATTGTTTCTGCATTCGAAAAAAAAAAAAAAACAATTCCTAACAAACCAAGCACAAAATACGGAAAAAAGATAAGAATATCAATTACTAGAAATAATTAGAAAAGTAATGATTTATGGCAGCTTAATAGCAGAAGATAGTAGTAGACAAGTTGGTTCCGTTTTTATCCTAGTTACAGCGTCACCTGTTGTATCTTACGTTCGAGGACCTCGACAGGTAGCTACCAGCTGGTTGATCACATGATAGTTAATGATCACTTGCTCCAATCAACCAATCAACAGCTTTAAAACAGTAACCGGTGCGGTAACCGTTTGATCATAGAACGCTGCGGTTAGTACCGTTTCCCGGTTGAGCTTGTCGAACGCAACCTTAGTGAAAATCAAAATGAAAACCTAGTTTGTACATATAAGTGGCAACATCGCAACTTGCCTTGTACTGAAAGTGGTACCGTAGTGTTAAAATTGTAAATATTAATCTAAAACTTCGAAAATCTAAAATTAAGGATGGTAAGTATCATTTTGAGTTGAAATATATATATTGTTATGCTCTCCTATGTTATTAGATGAATTTAGCAATGTATAATGTGTTCTACGTGACCTGATGTTTTAGATGTGAATGGATTATTTACGTCACTTTTTCGATTATTCTCGCAGGTTTACTCCGCACATGTTCGTAATAACTTTTAAATAGTAGTTCGCTAACAGCTTAAATACTAGTGGTATATTGTGATAGTATAGCGATCGTTCCTTCGCTATTTAAGGTGAAGTTTTCGTTGAATTTCGAACTTGGACAGAAGAGGGTAAGCAAGGTGCATTATTCAAACGTGTTACGAATATTGTTGATGTGTGTTATGTTTTAAAGGTTTTCATTGAGACCTGCAATCAAGTTAATACCTTATGTGTATAGTAAATAATTAAAATGAATTCTTTTGCAATTTGTAATATCAAAGTCTAAAATCTTGTCTTGTGATTTGTTCACTTTAGATCTACAATTTAGTGCGAAATTTATTTGGGTTGAATTAGCTTTAAGAAACTCCTTAATTAAAAAAAAATACCGTTTGTTTTTTCAACATCTAAATGTCTTGAATTGAGCATTCTTGATAAGTTCTAGTTATAATTGGGCAATTCCACCGTTACGGACGTAACAATCACAGACTTTAAATACGCATAATTTCAATTTGGTTTCATAAAAAGCTACACTTTTTTTTTCTGTTGTATAGTTTGGTGTTATTAATGCTATCAAAAATTTGGGTGCAGATTGCTTTATTACAAAAAGTAACAAAAATTAAAAACTGCCTGTTACGGACGTAACTCAGAAAACAGCAAAATGTATACATTATCATACAATTGCCAATATTCCTGTGAATTACTCATAGATTTCTAAAATTTTCTTTGAAATACTTGTTCTAGAGATTTCAAATTTTCTAAAACCATAAAGTTTTCATGGATATTATTCGTAAAATTTATGATAGGAATTTATATATTTGTTACGGACGTAATATGTCTGATATGCTAATTGCACAAAGCAAATAAAAGCTTAAGTATACTAATAATTTTTGTTAAGAGAGTGCAATGGTCTAGATCAGCGGTTCCCAACCTTTTACCCCTTGCGAACCCCTTCCAAACCCCGAAAGAAGTTGGCGAACCCCTTGGGTACTAAGTAATAAGTAACAAGCAAAAAAAAAAAAAAAAAAAAATTGCGCGGGCACACAACTACACATAGACAATAAAATTTGTGAGATTTAGTTTGATGCTGCTGCATAGTTTATAACAAGAACGAAAACATAATTGTAAAATATTGAATTGCAAATATTACTACGAACTAAAATGATAGCTAAAAAATGAATGAACAACAAATTCAACAAAAAATAAACACAGTGATTGTTTTGTTTTGAGCTTCAATCAACTTCAAAATTATGAAAATAGGATATTTGGAACAAAGAGGCTCTAAAAGTTTGGCTGAAATTTTTCTGACCCTAGGGTACATTTATCTCTGTTATCACTAAATCAGAAGTGAATTAAATATTCATCTTTAAAATACCTTTCAGAGCACTCTCAGATTAACTAAATGAAATTTTTTTCTTACTGTAAAATGAGAAAGATCTCTCTGTCTTCTTGAAAAAGACTACGAGCCTAGCTGTTTGATAAAGATTTACTGCTTACATCAATTGTTTGATTGCCGAAAAATTTTCTTGTAATTATGCTATAAATGAGGTGTAAACTGCGTATATTAAAAAATAATAGAAGCGTATATTTTCAATAAACGCATTTACACTAATTTTTACTCAAAAGGTAATTTTAACAAAACAAATATTGTTAAGCTCACTCACTACATGAAAAATTTTCTGCACAAATCTCATAAATTCCTTATTTACATACAGTGCAAACTAAGTTGCATGGTTAAATTCCGTTGATTTTTTTTTACTGCGTAAACCTAACACTGCCAAACTTTCACCCTCGAAAATTTTCTATAGTAATAAATTTTTCATACTTCCTGTGGTATTTTTGGTTGCTAACCGTTCTTTCCCTTTTCCAACAATAAAGCTCGAAGTAAATTATAGTGTATGTAGGGTGAAAATTATAACAACAAGCAAGCGCGTGATCACACTTCTATGCATTTTTGACTCAATACAAGAAAAGAGCGATAGACCTTCGTCAGACTCAAATGGTAAAGAAACTAAACATGAAAATATTTTAGACGCTCGTATATGCTCCATACTCCATGTAATGTTTCCATCAAGTTTAATCAATCCTTCCGATCAAAAGCTTCTGAGGAAACGAACGCTTCCAAATTCTTTCATCTGAAGACATTGCATTCATAAGTAAAGGACGTTAAATATGCTCGTAGTCCCAAAGTCCTCAGGGTGAAACGATACCACTGGGGGTGCTGAACCAGGGATTGCTCTGTTTCTGGTCTGGTTCAAAAAATCAGAGCTGTCTTTAGGGTCCCATCCAAATGGTTAAGCCACAAAAAGTGGTAGGTACGTGGGATTCTGGAGTGAAGAGTAGAGCTTTTTTAGCATGTCTTCAGGGCTATCACCTATAATTGTCAATCGAAGCACTAAAACCGGCACTTCGCAATGACGGACTAAATCATTTAAATGTAAAATATGTCAGGAAGTAGGCAAATATTTTCAAGCTGAGAGTATCAAATGTGCGAGAGACAAATGAATAGAAAAGGAGCAAAATTTGGTTGAAACCGCTTGAGCATTAAACTTCATCAGAAACAGGCATGTTAAAACTCCGCCATTACAATATTTTTTTTGTGGGGGGTTCGCGAACCACCGGTTGGGAAACGCTGGTCTAGATTAACACATTATTTTGACCCTTTAAGTTATTCCTTAATAGTTTTTAAAGATTTCGGGAGGTAGGGAGCATATACCACCACGCATATACCACCATGTAAATAAATATAAAATATGAATTGGTGCGTCATAAAAAGTAAAATTATCCAAGGGGAAAATAAGCAAAACAAAAGTTAAATTATTCAGTTACAAATAAAGTTTTCAAATTTTTAACATAAACATGGAGAGAGGAGGGGGGGGGGGCTTCTACAAGGGAGTATTTTTACAGGTTGAGAATTTTCGATGATTTTCTCTATCTCTCAACAAACATATTAACTGCCAAATTACGTTTAAAGTTTAACAGTTGCCTTTGATTTCGATCGCTTTTTAATACATTGGCACGTTTTTACCAAAGGTGGAAAAAAAAAACGGTCAAAACTGACATCGGAAAAATACATTTTGGCCAACATTTGCCTAAGTAGTCTAAATCTTGCTTCAAAACTAAATGCTTTATCTGAGGATCAGATGTAGCTAGTTTAATATTTAGTACTTTTAACTCTAATCTAATTATGCTTTTTAATTAAAGTTTTAAAACTATAAAAAATTCAACGCATCAATGAAACAGTAATCTAAATATTACTTTTTTGTGAAGAGTAAATAACAATGAAAAGTAACTCAGTAACTTTGGTTTAAACTATTAAACAGGACAAATTCTTATCTCTAAGTTAGTTTTTAAATAAGAAGTAATATCAATTTGGCTATGCTTTCAGAATGATAGAAGTTCGAAGAGAAAAACTATGATTAATATCTGTAATATAATTTTTTTTTTTGAAAAAAAAAAAAAAACTTTATTAATAAAAATTATGCACAAAATGCTTTGGATTTCATCGTGTTAAATGATCAAGTAATTTTCACAAAAATCTACTTGGAGAACTATATTTTTTGTGTCATAGTGCATTGATGAAGCAAAGTGTGAGAAATTAAGGAACCCTCTAGAATATTTTTCTGCACGTTATTAAGCATTAATTGCTAACCTAGAATTATTAGCACCAATTGAATTTATTGTATGATTTGGAGGACGAAAAATCTTACCTTGAGAGGAACACCTCAGAGCAACAGTAGGATATCTTAGTGATATTCCTAGGATTAAATGTCTTAATGTTGCTCTGAGGCGACGATGTGTATTTCAATAATTTAAAAAAATAAAATTAAATATCCACTAATATTTATAACATTTTGGAAATCACAGTATCAGAAGTTTTTTATATCATATTACATGTCATACCCTATATTTTCATTGCCATCTTGTACATTTTTCTTTTTAATTGGAAATATACATGTGTTACGGACGTAACGTACTGCTTTTTGTTACGTCCGTAACAAAAAATGTTACGTCTGTAACGCCATTTTTTTTAAAATAAAAGAAATTCTAATGTTTTAAACTATGGTAAACAATTACTCTGATGAATTGCTAAAAGGAAAAAAAAAGATTTCTTTAAACTTTGATTTTTTAGGGAGTAACGACAACTTTTGCTAAATTTTTGTTAGATGTAACATTGAACTTCATTTTTTTTAAATTGCCTAATTTTATTTTGTAAAAAAATTAAAATAAATGCATGTTATTATGGTATTATGTTAATAGTTTAAGCTGTACTGCAATTAATTTTGTTTATTTTTATTTTGTTATTAGAAATAATCGTTTGAAAATGGGGTATTTTTTTCTGATTGTTTTGAAGACCCGACTATTGTACTTCCAACTGGAAAAAAATTTATTACTTAATTTTTATTAAAAAAGCAATGCAATATTCTGAAAATACACATTTCAAGCTTTACAATGATGTATAATATAGCAAAATAAATGCAATATGAAATTTTGACCTACTAGTTTCACTTTTCATGGAATTGCCCAATTGCAATTGTCGGCCAATTTAGTTTTTTTGTCGTGTCTATGAAAGTTGTATCAGAACAGCTGTAAGCTTGATGATGGCTTTGGCAATTTTATTGTTTTTAGTATAAAGTTAAGGCAGTGGTTGCGGCACCGACCGCCGGAAATGCAATGAAGTACCGACCTCCTTCTGCGCATGTGCAGAGTAGAAATTACTGCCTTGGGGTTGGGATTGTTTTATGAACCCGACCAAGGGGGCGTTAAGATGGGCGGGATCTAATTTCAACAGCCGACCAATGATATTCTATGCGGTCGGACGAATTATGTATGGCTGACCACACAAATTAAGATACTTTCCCAATGACCGTGCTAAACGGTCGGACGAAATATGTATGGCCGAACACACAAGTTAAGATTCTTTCCCAATGAGTCTAAGCGGTCGGACGAATTATGTATGGCAGACCACACAAATTAAGATACTTTCCCAATGACCATGCTGAGCGGTCGGACGAAATATGTATGGCCGACCACACAAATTAAGATTCTTTCCCAATGAGTCTAAGCGGTCGGACGAATTATGTATGGCAAACCACCACAAATTAAGATACTTTCCCAATGACCATGCTGAGCGGTCGGACGAAATATGTACGGCCGACCACACAAATTAAGATTCTTTCCCAATGACATTCTAAGCGGTCGGACGAGTAATATATGGCCGACTACGCAAATTAAGATATATACGCCGAGCGAAATGATAGTTCTGGAATTAATATAGATATTAAAACGGCATACACGATCTGTAATTATGCTTTAATCATAATTCAATTATTCGATGCGATACATCGACCATCTCCGACCCATGCCCTCGAGTGCCGCTGCTTTGGGTCGGACATGATTCAAATAGACCTTATGAAATTCTATGGAGGTCGGATGTATAATATGAGACTTAATATGAATTTCCAGTGAAATACTATATTTAGCGATAATTTAATAAGAATTAAGGTAGATTTACGGCGACTAACCGATGTGTGTCACCGCCGGTCGTATAATACGGCAGGAATTCTTTTCCGAACTCTAACTCATGCCCTCGAGCGCGAAATTGTAGGGAGGAAATCCGTAGAGCTATTCATTTTGAACCCTTTTAAACAGTTTTCGAATATTCAATGTACGCTTTGAAACTCGCTCCGCGTTCCATGATGCTAGCCATTTTTACACGAACCAAGCACGCACGCACATGGTCGGAAGTAGTTGGAACTAGTGACGTCGCTAGCTGGAACCGCCACGCGAAGCGAAGGAGGCGTGTCAATCCGTTGAAAGTGTCAGATTTGCGCATGCGCAAGTTTCTAGGTCGGATGCCGAATCCAGCTCCGACGGTCGGTGCCGCAACCACTGCGTAAAGTTAAACCTTGTCCCTTTGTCCCTTATGAGCAACATCAAAAATGTTATTTGTGGAATACGTATGAAAACGGAATACAAAACTCACCAGAACTGTTTAGATTTTGACACATGATAATTTTAGTGGCCAGATAAAGTAACTTTCTTTTTTGAGTTAATTTTGGCGAAGCAAAGGAGAATTTACTTGCATTGAAGTTTGGCGTGCCTTACTTTAAGTACACTCCTATCAACTTTAAAAGAATCGAAACATTTACCTGCAAGTGATTGTGAATGATAAATTTTTATGCAAGTATAAAAATCCTTAATAAAGGAAGGTGTTTAAAATATAAAGAGGCTTCAGTAAAGTGAATACAGGTTGCTAGAGAGCAATCCTTTCCATCCGTAAGAATACAAGCTTCCACAAAAAGCATTGGCATTTGAAATTTCGTATCTAGAATGGATATAGCAACGGAATTTTATAGACAGAGTACCTTATTTTGTTGAGCATAATGGAAGACCTTATAATGCATTCTGGTGATGAACAGAAAGAATAAATTCAGCCAGTGATAAAATAATCTTCAATTCAAAAAAGGACAAACTCTGTAGTAATATTTTTTTATATATCATCTGTCGTAATTTCTTGCTCTTTTCATTTTCGATAACTCAAATTTTTTTCTTTGTAACTTTGACTTGTTGAAGTTTTACTATGTAAAAGCTTGATTAGCCATCTGCTTTCGAGATGATTTATTCTTTATTACAAGATCGGATACAATTACAGCAACAATTATTTCTGTATAAAATATGGCATCAAATGTAAATTAAAATAAGTTAAATATTGTTTTTAACAAGTGATAGCTAATTGTTATCTTGGTTTTGAATGCAGGGTCATTCCATGTCAAATCAACCACAAAAATGGGATTTTAACACCCACCGTCTCGGAATTTGATAAAACTTGGTATACTTCATCCCTTTATGGTTATAAGCAACCCCCTAATTTTTTTTCTTTCAATATCAATTCGTTTTGTTTTTATAGCCTTTTGAAATTCGGCGATTTTGCATTTTTTATCATTTTTGAGACACTCAAACTGAGAAGATGTTGTTTATTAAAAAAATTGTTTCTTGGTAAGTAATGCTATAATCTTTCTGAAAATTTTTGCATAAAATGTAAAGACTTTAAACATGTTGATAAAAAATATCTTAATAGTTTTAGTTTACATAAGAAATTTTTAAAAAATTAGAAAAGTGAAAATTTTAAATTTTTTTTGTCAAAAAAAGGTGTTGACTTAATTCTGAATTTCAACAAGAGGGTCAGCTTTAAAAATCATAATTTTTTTAAAAAATGATCATGAATATGTATTCTAACTTATCCAATAAAAAACATTAGGGGACTTTAAAGGAATCTGCCCCCCCCCCCATTCTGAAAAAAAAAAGCAGGAAACATCATACAGACAATCTCTTCCATATTCTTAAAAACTGAATTGTCAGCAATTACGACAAAAATTCAAATATAGTGTGTTGAACATTGGACTCAAATGTAAAAAAAAATCTAAGCTTCTTTTTCATTTGAAATAACTTAAAATATGGGGTAGTTCCACCCCAAATCTACCGTAAAAATGGGATTTTAACATGTACCACCTCAGATTTTGATGAAACTTGGTATACTTCCTTATTTTGTGGTAAAAAGCAACCCCTTAGTTTTTTTTCTTTCAATCTCAATGTATTTTGATATTATAGACTTATCAAATTTTTTGATTTTGCATTTTTTGTCATCTTTAAGACATTCAAACTGAACTGTTGTTTAATGGGAAAAAATTGTTTCTTAGCAACTAATAAACTTACCTTTTTGGAAATTTTCATAAAAAATGCTAAGATTTTGAATATTTTTATTAAAAATATTATAATAATCTTGGTTTATACTAAGAATTTTTAAAAAATTGGAAAAAGAAAAATTTTGATTTTTTTTTTTTTTCGGTGAAAAAAGCCATTGTCAAATTTTTAACATCAGGGTCAGTTTTAAAAATCATGTTTAACAATGAAAAATGATCATGAGTATGAGTCCTAACTTCCCATATGAAAAAAGTTATGGGTCTTTTAGGGATTCTGCCCTCCCCCCCCCCCCCCCCCTCTTCAGAAAAAACGAAAGCATCAGAGAAAAGCTCTTCTATGTCTTTGAAAACAGAGTTCCCAACAATTATTTTTTTTTAAAAATATATATAAAATGTGTTTAATATTGAAGTCAGACATATAAATTTAATATTTAAGGTTTTTTTTAAATTTGAAATAGTTAAAAATTGTCTAAAATATATAGACATTCTGAAAATAAGATATCATGAAATTTAAAAGTTACAGACAATAATATCTGCATACAGATTACTGCATTTTAGTTAAGACAACAGAAAACAAAAATTAATTCTTAACACCAATTTATAATCATGCAGTTTCTAGCACTTTCAGGATCCTCCCCCCCCCCTCCCACCTAAACCCTTATGTTTGAGAAAAATTGCTATAGTGGAACTGTATTTTGTAGTAAGTTACCGCCCTAATTCTCCTGGCTTGCTAATTCTGTATAAGCTACCAGTTTGTTTGGCTCTCTTGGCTCCCTTAAGAGATTTTTCGCCTCCAGCTCATGTGATTCCTATTCCAGGCTGATGAGTGCTAAAAAGCACGAAACTGTAGTCCTCAGATGGAATAACTGAGCTTGCGGTGTATTTTAAGTATAGTGGAACTGTTTTTCATTTTAGTGTTACTGCTGTACAGCAACAAATTCATCCTTTTCATTTCTTGAAAATAGTTAACACCCCTTAAAAGTTAATAGCTTGATTGCTTAGTAATAATATGTTCTAAATAAAGTAAATTACCTTCCCCCCTCCCTTCATAGCAAATGAGGAAATAAATTGCATCTCTCATATTCAATGGATTTTTGTATATTTTTTTTAATGAGAATAAGAAACTAAATTAGTATTTGAAGGGAAAAAAACAATATTTGTCCGGATTCCCCCCCCCCCCCCCCAACATAACTTGCATCTTTTCCTCAACTGCTTTTGGGAGTGTACACTAGTGCAATGCAATTAAGTGCAATAAATAGAATAGAGAAAAGAAATTAATATAAAATGTGCTAATTCAAACTACAACGGAACCTCCATAACTCAACAAACCAAGGAAACATGAAAAAATTTCGACTTAAGTGGACGTCAACTTACTGGGGTTCTAAAATTTTAATTCCTAAAGAGTTTCTGTGTGTACAACTTACTTACTGATGCTTAATATTCACATTATGAAAACTAATTCCAGTAAAGGAATTTTCTATTCTTTTCATTTTCTTTCTTTGAAAAGTATATAGTAAAATCAATAATATATTTGAATATATTGTGAAGCATAAATATGTAATTGTTGAAAAGAGATAAAAGCTTCTTGTTAGTCATGTCTGTTAAAGATAAAAAGTCCTGCTCACACTTATTTAGAATACAGGTATAATGGTGCCTTCTTTCTCTACAGTTTGGTATATTTTATCCTATCCTTTTAGAATTGCACTAACAGCACAGAGTGGTTGCGTACTCCCCTGGATAAAAGATAGAATTCTCTAAAAGAGATTTCCTAAAACTCTGAAAAAGTTAATATGAAAGAATGTTGGTAGCAAAAATTGAACTAGAATAGCAATTGGGTGTGGACTGATAGGGGGTTCTCGCAAATGTGTGTCAAGCTAGATAGATTTTCAGTCATTGAATTTGGCATTGGGCCAGCCTTAAGGCTGCTCTTCAGTGAGGGAAAACTTTGAAGTTAGGGTGTAAATGACTTTCTTCCTTGAACGATGGGCGTGAACCTGAATCAAGTGATTGACACTTCAACAGCCAATGGAGTAGACGGTAATCGATGTAAGGCAGGAACACGTGACCTGTCACAGCTGTCATTGTTCTGGAGGGAAAGAAACCCCTAAATGACCCCCGTCGTGAAGAGCAATCAAGGAAATTAGCTGGCGGCCGAAACCCCACTTGAACAGTACCGATGCGAAGGTTGAACAGAACAGAAAATAAAGTCAGTACCAAAGGGTCTGCCGTAATTTTTGAAACAAAGTTTTTTTTTTTTTGGATATGCGTTCCCAGATTTTATATTCATGAAAAATTTATGAATGAAAAGAAAATTTATCATAAATTGAACAGGAAAAACGATTGTCTTATTTTTTTTTTTTTTAAACGATGTTTTCAATTGCCACGTCCGAATCTTATTTCGTTCATAAAGCTAATTAGTTTCTTGTCTGATGTTTAATTAAAGAATGCAATTTTTTGCGTTAGGATATGATTATATATATATATATATATATATATATATATATATATATATATATATATATAACAAGAGGTATAAGCTTAGTGTAAACCTGTGGTGTAGTCCCGGAAAAAAAGGGTGAGGGGTGAGGAGGGAAGATTACATATCGGTTATCGGATATTTACAGTCAAGAGGTGGAACGATGCTGATTTTATTTTTAATTATTGTGAGAACGGCAGAAATGTCGTAATCAGAAAACAATTTCATATTAGGATATGGTTACATTTCAAAGAGGGGGGGGGGATCCCGCTATTTTTAGTATATATGTATATATATATATGGTCGAAAAAGGAATACTTCTGCAATTCGATGGAGGATATGCAACGCTGAACTGACATTTTTGTTAATTAATCAATTACTGTTTTAGATATTTATTTATATTTTTCTGGTGATTCATCATGCGCAGGGCTGCATTTGTTTACTATCAGTAAACAAATCATCCCGCAAAAACATAGATAATCAGCATGGTGACTAGAGCAGCATACACAAGACTAAATGATTAATATACTTCTTAAAATTGAAATTCTTTTTCAAAAATAATAATAATAATAATAATAATAATAATATTTTACGCATTAGACGAAAAGTGCAACAGGCTATAATAATAAGTAGTTGGTAAGTCTTTTATTGAAGTGTATTTTCGAAGCAGCAGTTATATGATGTTTGAGAACATTTGAAAATACATTTCGTGGGTGGAATTACACGAGCAACAGGGAATTACTTGCAATAATGTACTTAAATTAAAAATACAAGCTGCAGTTTACTTGCAGTACACTTGGAACAATGTACTTCGACTTATTCAAATGCAAAATGTTAGGAGGAATAGAATAACTTTTTAAAACTTTTGATTTTTTTTTTCCTTCTCAGGTCTTTTTTTTTCCTACCGGTTTTCAATTTTTGGTTACATTAGTTATGCATTGCTTTCTGCGATTCAAAATAGTAATAATAACAATAAACATAATCAGAAATGCTTTCCTTTCTGCGGATACTATGGTGAGAAAAGCAACGGCTAAAAGCATAATTTTCAGAAAATTCATTCATGCTCGCATTTCGAAATTAAATGAAACCTCTTTATTACCACACAATGTTGACAGCTTCGTGCAAACGAAGTCCTAAACTTGATAGCTGCACTCAATCAAGCTTTCATTGATGCAAACTATTGCAATCAATCAAACAATCGTAACAATTACGTGGAATATTCCCTATTTACGTCAATTGTTTGCTTGTAAGAATGTGAACAATGTCTTACATACGTAATTTATATTCAGAAAAAAATATCAGAATTGAAAATATAATTCCACATTTGCAAATCACACACATTAGTATACTATCCTTTAAATTTTAAAAATATTTCAATTTAATTTTTCTCTTTTTGTATAAAAGTATTCATGAAGCATAATTTATAAATTGTTGAGTGTACTAACATTTATTGCTCTAATTTTTCTTTTTTTTCTTTTTTTTTTTTTTTTGATCTCTTCTCGACTTCCCGGAGAAATTTTTAACTGTTAGCAAAATTAGGGTAACTCAAATAACTCTAGAACGTGGAAGAGAAATCTGTCAGGCCCAATAAAAACTTTTTGAATGATGTAAAAGGCAGAAACACATGTATCTATCTCTATTGATAAAGATGTTCTTAATAACCCCGAAACAAGTGTAATTTAATTTGCACGTTTTTACATTAAAATAGTGTAATTTCTATGTCAATAAATGTTAACATTTAAAATCAACAAAAGTTGAGAGATGTGCGCAAAGTTGCGTGAGACTAATACCAATCATTCGCCCTCGAATACCTTATTGCTTGACCAAGACCAAATATATTCTTTTTTTGAGCGACCACAGTTGGTTATTGTTTTCACTTGTCCGTAGTTGATGTTCTTTCGACTTTAATTTTCTATTCTTTTAATGCAAACTCGTCTGTTCCACGTGTCTTCGCGAGCATGTCCCTCCTCCTGGGCGGTGAAGTTCATGTCCCCGCCATCAATTTTACTTATTCCCGACCCTCTCGATTTTACACAATACTTTTCAGACAAAAACAGCATTCAGTCAACAACGTCCAGCATCCAGCCCCTGGAATTCATTTGAATGTAGACGTCTTGTATTCAAATCATGACTTTTACAAATATAATTCTGATAGGAACCATTTGTAGAAATAAGAAACCCAACGAGTAGGGTTCTACCACAATTCGTGATTGTGAAAAACATAATTTAAATTCAAAACGTCAAAATTCAAATGAAAGCTATGGGCTGGATGCTAAATGTTTCTTTCTTTTCTGTTTGGTATTAATTTTTTTTTTTTTGAATTTTTTCCCCCCATTTATGAATAATATTAAATAATGATAATGTTTCAATGAAGCTTTAACACCATTTTAAATCGGGTGTTCCAAAATAGCTTCAATTTTTAAATGTGTAAATTGTAAATAAAATATGCACTTCAAAAAGCATGAGCTTTGTGCAAGAAATAGATAAAAGTCAAAAACAACGTCTTAAAAGCACAAGTAAAAGATGTAAATTATAAGTGTAGAAAATGCATTGCTTGATTGAAAACTTGTGGCTATGTATTTGTTTTTTTATCCAGGATATTAAAAAACTTTGACCTTTGACACTTTGAATTAAAATTCAACTAGAAATTTGGTTTTTCGTACTAATATTCAAGCCGTATATATCGTATTTATGGTTCAGTTCCCTTCTTGTTGTTTACCTTTTTATAGCGAAATTGAGGCTATATACGAAATTGTTATTCGGTTCCTTAGACTTCACTATGAACAGACGCGACTGCACAGTGCATACACACAAATATATATTGATAAAGATCGGCTAAAATTGAAAAACCTTAGGTTTCGGGGAAATGTTTTAGACGTCAGACAAATTATTTGTCTGAGCTTATGAAAATTTCAGTGTAACACGACTACCGAAAGATTCTTAGAACATGGTGTATTCATCCAGTTAAAAACAAAATGGTCAGTGTTCTCCCCCTTCCCCCATCAGTTCTCTAATTATCTGTAAATTTAAACCAGTGGTTCCCAATCTTTTGCACGTTGCGACCCTTTTTTGACTAAGTAAAGGACCTGTGATCACGTAGCCTACATGTCAGTAAAGTATCGCAAGGTGTGGACCTAACCTGGCAACATTGTGAAAGCTACGTTAGATCCTACATTACAAAACTGCTATGTTAGATTCGATCCACCCCCAACTATACTGTGGTAGGAATAATGTTTCGACCGAAGAAGAAACGCTACACGACCCCATTTGGGGTCACGACCCTGGGAACCCAACCCTGCTTTTAAACAATTTTTTTATACTCATTCATGCTTTAAAGAAATGCAGGTATGTATCATTTTTCTCCTTAGAAAGTCTTCAAAAGAAAAATTCAGTGAAATCCTGTTACAACGTATATCAGTATAACGAAGTACCCGTTTCAACCAAATAAGTTTTCAGTCCCGATTTTGAAGTTCATTGTTACTGGATTTCACTGTATTATGAATTACATGATCAATGTGTACATACCTTGTAAAGAATTTTTTACGAGTTTGGCTCGAGAAATTATTTTCAAAAATGTTTGTTGAGCTGTGGAAAGCATTTTATGCGCTTACATTTGTAGTAACATAGTATAATATAGACAAAAATAGAATCCAAATATCTAGTAAGTATCTAGAATACGGTTTTGGACTCGGTTTTTTTTTTTTTTTTTTTTTTTTTTTTAGAAATGGTCGCTTTATTTCGAACAAAGTCTCAAAAGAGTGCTGGAAATATTTTGCCAGATTTTTTATGGAGCAAAATATCAAACAGTACCTACCACCTCTTTCAACGAAATTCATTTTTTCTCGAATTTTAAACAATCAAAGAATGGATATTTCAAAAAAGGAAAAAGTACACGACACAGATAGAGGCTTGAAAAATACTCGGAAAAAAATTTACATGAAAACTTCAAAGGAATTTGTAAAATCTTCATCCAACTTTCCCCGCAGGTTAACATTGGATCCGTAGGCTTTCAGACTCTCAGTGAAAAGCATCCTTAAATTTGCTTATAAAGTAGCATTAATATACATATTTATCTTTCTTTGGATGCACCAGCTCCATTGTTTATGCCTTCTTGATGTTGTGAAAAGTAATGGG
The DNA here is from genome assembly GCF_026930045.1 of Uloborus diversus. Taxonomy (NCBI): domain Eukaryota; kingdom Metazoa; phylum Arthropoda; class Arachnida; order Araneae; family Uloboridae; genus Uloborus; species Uloborus diversus. The sequence goes on along the minus strand of NC_072734.1, from coordinate 141,084,851 downwards.
GGTAGTGCATCCCCAGAAATAGAAATATTCATTAATGCTATATTATAAGCATACTTAAGATAATTTTAATCTTAATTATATCCGTGAATGAATTTGAATAACACGAAAAGGTTCTTCACTGAAGGTCTGCGATGCAACTTTACGCAAAATGCGATACTTCCTTTTTTTTAAATTTACAACGTGAAATTTTTTTTTTTCGGATATAGGGTTTATAGGTGTGAGTCCTATACTCTGGTTTCATGCCAAAAAATAAGGGAAAAAATTGTAAAACAAACCCCTAGAAAAAAGGATGGATTTTGATGATTTTAAAAATATAATAAGTGGTAATACCCCCCATGAGTTAACCAATTTCCTTCATATGTTCTTGCGTACAAACGTAGCACCTCTCTAGCCCCTCAGAAAAGTATTAATGTATAATATAACGATAACTTCCCCTCCAAATAAAAATAATGGCTATGAAACTCAAAAACTGAAAAAAATTGCGGGCGACATTTCCAAAAAAGCGGGACGTGTGAATGGGAAAAGGTGGTCATATTTGGATTCAGGAGGTCATTTAGCACAAGAATTCACAAGAATTTCCAGAAGCACTCTTTAAAAACTATATCCTTTCTAAACACAAATCAAATCGTGAAGATGTTTCCAAGCATGTGGATTCACTTTCAAAAGCACTCATTCATTCCTTCATTGAAAAATGCCTCCGGAAAAGAGGGGAGTAGTAAATGGAAACGGTCGTTTGCGCTAATGATCGTAAATCTTATACACCTCACCCGGTTTTTCCCCTCAAGAAAGGAGGGACCAGTGAAGGGCGTGGCTTAGTAGAGAAATTGAGCTTTTTCGAAAATATTTCAGATGGTTGGAACTCCGATATTTTTTTAGAAATGGTCGCATCATTTCAAACTTAGTCTCAAAAGAGAGCTGGAAATATTTTGCGTGTTGGGGCGTTCTTAAAATTTCGATAGCACGATTTGCAGCTTTTTTACAGAGCGAAAGGTCCAACAGTACCTCGTTTTCGAAGAAATTCATTTTTTCTCGAATTTTAAAAAATCGAAGAATGGACGTATCAAAAAAGTAAAAACTAATATACACAGACATAGGCTTGAAAAATACTCAGAAAAAAAATTGACCCGAAAACTTCAAAGGAATATTGTAAAATAACCTTTAACTTTCCCCGTAGGTTAGCATTGGATCCGAAGCTTTCAGACTCTCAGTGAAGAGCACCCTTAAGAAAAATAAATGTCCAGTTACAGGGGTTATCAGTGTGTCCAGTTACTGAAGTTTCACTGTATTTAAACAGGAATATTTAGAGTAGAATGTTTATAAATCATTTGTATAAAATAAAAAGTGGCTTTCAACAACATACCGCAATTCAGGGGCGGATACAGAAAAATCTTTTGGAGGGGGCACGGGAAATTGAACTTTTCTGGGCTAATCTGTTTGATAAGCGGAAAACAAATCCATGTTTCAGTTTGATATTGCATTAGATTAATGAAACAAGTTAAAAGCTCTGCGAACTAGAAGTGTCTAGCTTCGAATTTGTCTTTTAGTCTGTTCTTTGCCCAGTTGGTTAGAGAAATCATTACTGGACAGATATCAAATTTTTACTTGTATTTGGCCTAGATCTGATTACACACAACACAATAATTAGAATGACATACATATTTTATAATCTTCTTAGTAGGAAAACAGACATAAGGTAGAAGGAATTTAAGAACTATGAGCTGGTATTCATAGGATTTGTGATACTTTGTATTAATTGCCTAGTTATAAATTAGAATTAGATGATTTCTCTTTTAATTTCTATGTTGTCTTAATGCATACTAAACAATAATTTTTAGTATGCATAAATTGTTGTAGGAAAATTTCGAATTTCGCGATAACCTGTTTTTATTGTTTATTATTAATTTATTTAATTAACTGCTTTCAATTCAAAAAAATCTTGAGTATTAAAATGTTTAAATTTGGGTTCAAACACCAATATATGTCATTGTTCAATTTTTTTTTGATGCTATTAGTAATTAGCTAAGTTTGTAAGATTGTGATCGATTTTTTTTCTTTTATCAAAATAAGGGGGGCAAGGGGGCAGAATCCCTCAAAGTCCCCTAAAGATTCTCATTTTATATGTTAGCACACATGTTACTGATCATTTAAAAACATATATAAATTATTTTAATTTAGACCCTCATGCCAAAAAATTAAAATTTTGAAAATCATTTTTTTATTGAAAAAATTTTAAAATTTTCAGTTTGTTAATTTTTTTCAATTGCTGAATATAAATTCAGATCTTTGATATATTTTTTTCTAAAATGCTTGAAGTCTTAATGTATAATGAGAAAATTTTCAAAAACTTTTTATCTTTAGTTGTTGAGAAATAATTTTTTTTGCAAACAGCTGCAGTTAATTCTGAGAGAACTGTGAATGACAACTAACGCAAAATCTCAAAACTTTGAAGGGTCATAGAATAAAAACAATTTTAAATAGAGAAGAAATACTTTAGGAGGTTACATAGGACTATGAAACATAGAAGTATACAAAGTTTCATTGAAATCTGAGATGGTGGGTGTTGGGGTGTGGTTGAACTGACATGGAATGACCCTGCAGTAGACCCTCGTTTTCCACGGTTTAAGATTTGACACCTTTATTTTATTTTACGTGGATGAATTTTGGTTTCACACGGATGCGGCAATGAACACAGATAACATTTTCCTCTCTTTCAAAATCCAGACTCCTAAAGATTGCAGATTACATGTAATAAACTGCATTTGGCATGCTAATAACCGAACTTGAGCCCCTGGAGAAAATTTTGAGCCACTCCTAGACAACTGAAATGATCTTTCTGATTTGTTAGTTAAGGAATATTCTGCCATGGAAATGACGAAAGTGATCATGGATGCACTAATGCTCTGCAAAGAACGACAGGGAAAAATTCTTAATGACTGCTAAAAGACCTATCATAGCCAGCTCCTCTTTATGAACAGAACACGAAATTAATTTTCTTTCTTTATGCATGTTATGCATAAAAATCGATATAAGTACACATTAAACTTATTATACAATTAGTCATCACTAGAATGAAGTATTTTGTTATCTATGCAACCTAATCCCTATTTTAACACTAGTATTAGGTCTCGATTTACGCTGCATTTCCGTGAAACGTAACCCGCACGTAAAACGAGGGTCTACTGTATTTTAAAAACTGGGGTTCATACTGTGCTCACAATCACTTTATGGTTGAAAATTACCAATGAAAGAGCGTTTAAATTAGAGATGTACCGAGTACTCGGTACTCCGCGAAATTCTGATCAGATACTCGGCCAATACCGAGTAGTTGCAAAAAATTGAATACTGTCCAAGACAGATACTAAAATTTATTTAAAAAAAAAGCAAGCAATATATTCTGCAATCATTTACAATTAAAATTTATAAGTCAAATTTAAATTTTGAGAATAATGAAGCTTGTAATGCTTCAATACAATAAATCTTTATTTTAATGTCCCCAAAGTAAATAAAACTTATTTATTAAAAATTATGCAAAAAAGGTAAGTATAGAAAATATGGAATTTTTATATTAAAAATGTGTTTTGCTACAAACAAAAATTAGTTATAAAAAATATAAAAATACCTTTGCTTAAAAAATAAAAGGAAATAAAACAACGTTAAAAGCACAGTGCAGGAACACTGCAGTCATGTGTTTTGGCGTTACAAGGAATTCCTTTTTCCATGAACAAAATGGGAGCTCGTAGATTTAAAGGCATCCGACAAAAGTCGGATTTTTTTCGAATGTCTTTACATTCTTTAACTCGCATGTTATGCACTGAAAAAGAGGTTCCTTGTAGGGGGGGGGGGCTGCAGAAACACGTGTCTGCAGTGTTCCTGCACATTTGTTTTATCTACTTTTAAAAATTTATGTTTAGCAGACTAGAACTATAATTGATTGGTATGCAGTGAAACCCCTCCTAACGGACACCCCTCTCATGCATACAATTTTTTATTCCTCATTTCCAATACAAATAACATTATTAAACCCCTGTCCTGTGGACACCTCTCTGTTGCGGACAAAAAAAAATTGTCCTGTTAGTGTCCGCATTAGAGGAATTTTACTGTAATTTGTTTTAATTCCAACTTGATTTTCATACCTTTTATTTATTTAAAAAAAAAAAAATTTAATTTGTAAAATTTTTGACACAAACAAAATTTTTTATTTAATGCATAATTAAATTTCAGCTGGAATTTAGTTTTAAAAACGGTTATATGGACAAGGAGGTCTATACTACTATTCGAATAAGTTCAAAATTCATCACATGTGTGTCAGTGGTTCTACTTAAAACATAATTGGTACTCGGTAACTCGGCAGAGTAGTAAAAGGCCGAGTACTCGGCTACTCGGCCAAAATGCTACTTGGTACATCTCTAGTTTAAATCCAATTTAATCCTGTAGCAGATTTTTTTCCCAACACAAAAAGTAAGTATTTAAAAAATTTAATTCCTGTTACAACGAGCTTTAAGGGTTCTCTTCACTGAGAGTCTGAAAAATTCGGATCTAATGTTAACCTACGGGGAAAGTTGGAGCTTGTTTTACAAATTCCTGTAAAGTTTTCGGATCCGTTTTTTTTTTCTGAGTATTTTTCAAGACCATGTCTGTTTCTTTTAGTTTTTACTTTTTTGATGTGTCCATTCTCCGATTTTTTAAAATTCGAGAAAAAATGAATTTCTTCGAAAACGAGGTACTGTTGGACATTTCGCTCTGTAAAACATCTGCAACTCGTGCTATCGAAATTTTAAGAACGCCCTGACACGCAAAATATTTCCAGCTCTCTTTTGAGATCTTGTTTGAAATAATGCGACCATTTTTTAAACAAATATCAAGTTCTAACTATTGAAAAAAATTTCAAAATACGTTCACTTTTTGCATTTGCCCCGCCCTAGAATAGTTACCTCCCCTTTTTGAGGGGTAAAAGCTAATGGGGTGTAAGATTTATTACCCTCTCATTAGTTCCCCTCAATGACCTCCGCTGGACGTCCTTTCTTCTTTCCTCTTTTCCTAAGGCTTTCGTGAAGAATCAAGTGCTTTTGAAAGTGAATCCATGTAGATGCGTGCTATTAGCTGTTAAATTCGCAACATCTGCTTTTTTTCAAATTTGTGGTTTGAAAAGAAATAGATTTGAAAGGAATATTTCTGAGTCAAATTGTTTATTTACAATATAATGAACATTGTTACAATGCTGTCGTTTTCCCTTCCAGTAGAAAAAATATTTTTATATATAGATTAAATCGTATTCCAGATACTGGGTATTTTGCATCGTTTTACATGTGTTTTATGTTACTACAAATGGTACACACATAAAGTGCTTTCCACAGCTCAACAAACATTTTTGAAAATTATTTGTGTCTTTAAGAGCCAGACTCGTCAAATTTCTTTAGAAGATTTGGGAGGTGGAAAATTCAATAGCGGAAAACATTCCGAACACCAACATACTCATTAAATACATAGAAAATCATGAAAAATATATTAGCAATTTAATATGATTCAGTTAATGTAAAAAACACACCGTGGTAGAATTACTAAGCATTGTATGTATTAGTTTTAATGACGTTTTCAGCCTTATGTTGCCGACAAAGCTAACTAAAATGTGAACAATATAGAATGGGGGTTACAAGTTTTCACTGTTTTCTATTTTCATTCTCAGAAGCTAGATCAACATTTTAATACAATGTAGAAAAAATTAATTACAGGCATAAAGGTTTTCAGGTCACATAAGCACCCCCCCCCCCCTTAAAAAAACATCATTAAAGATCGTCTTAAATTTCGTTTTTATGGCTTTAATTTCAAAAAATTTCGGGAAGGGAGTTTGTGAAAAGTCCTTCTTTGACCATAAAAAAAAAAAAAAAAAAAAAAAAAAAAAAAAAAAAAAAAAAAAAAGTCGTCTAAAATTGCATTTTTGGATTTCAAAAACCTGCATGTTCCCAACGTTAATAAAGATGGCCTACAATCATGTTTATAACACTTTAAAAATTTTGCCTCCCCCCCAACATCACACTAAGACTGCGTTTTTAGACTATTTCGAAAAATTTCGGGGAAAGCTTCCGAACTCCCCGTTTCCTAACAGAATTGAAGAACCTGAAATTGTGTTTTTGACGTTTCAAGTTCAAAAATTTGCTGGTGGAAGATCACAGGACCTCTTACTTACTTCCAAATACTACCAGAGATCGTCTAAAAGTGCATTTTGAAAATTTTTTATTTTCGAGAAAATTAAAAGGCATAGCCCCCAAACAGAGTGCTTGGGAAAATAGGGAGTATTTCTGAGTAAATAGTATGCTTACGATAAAGATCATGTTAATTAAATATAGAAATGGTTCCCTCTCCTAAACAAGAAGCTAAATCCTTTCTCTCGCTGTATTTACATATTACTAGGAGTCAATAGAATAGAAAATGTGGGATCTCAAAAAAGATTTTTGTTCTATACGAATGAAAATTACTTGATAATCATTGGATTAGAACATTCATTTTATTCTGTGACTGAAGACAGGATACGATAATTTTTCGGCACAGAAGTGCGTAACACAGAACTTAAAAGAAAAAGTTTGTCTTGTTTTTTTTTTTTAATTGTGAACCCTTACTTGTACCTATAATTGCTTTCCTAAATGTAAGCCTTTCATTTTTGTTTCAACTTTACGTATTTCCTGCAAATCTGTTTCTTGCCCTTTTTTTTATTTTTTATTATTGATTCATTAAATGCAAGATGCATGAAAACGAGGCAGAGCGATAAAAACTTTAAAATCTGGCAGAGCGAGGCGTTGAGATTTTTTTCATCTAAGTATTTCGAGATTTTTTTTTTTTTTTTTCAGGCAGATATACATGTAGGTAATATTTTCGTGCCTTCTGAGAAAAAGGACAACCCTTAATATTTATTATGACAACTAACGAGGATCAGACACCAACAAGACTCATTAGAAAATTTTAATAAAAACTCAATGTGTTGAAGTAGAAGCACTATATACACTATATGACCAAAAGCATTGGGACACTTTCAAAAATTCACATGTTTAGGGATTTCTCGAGAAATAATAGACCAATTGCTCTATAATTTGTTTCGCATAAAATGTATACTCTAGTTGTCATTTTCCAATAAAAATTAAGTCTGCTATTCATTTAGGGGACCGACAACAAATTGAGTAAAAAAGTTTTTTGATAATTTTCCATTGCAAATTGCTGGGAATAAGCTATAATTTTCAGAAATGAGTTAAAAATCTATCAAAAACTTATTTTTATATTTTTGTGAAAGTATCTCTTATACCCATGGAAATATAAGCATTTCTTTCAAAAATGCAAAATTTTTTTGAAGGTTTTCGCCTTATATTACGCAGAGTATTTCGTCAAACGTTACTAAACTTTTAAAATATTTGACAGCATTTTAGAGAAACATAATAATAAAATTTGAAGTTAAAATATTGAAAATTTGTTGAAATATGAACAGTTAAAGCTATTAATTTTTCACTGCGCAGACACGAAAGATAGCAATTTATAACGTTCATAATTCAGAGCTCAGATACATCCTACAACCCATGAAAAAAATTCCACCGCAATTTCTTTAAATTTTAAAAAGTTATCAGCAATCTAATGAGCCGAATTTCTATAATTCTAGGATAGGCGACGAATGATAAGGAATTGTTAGCAAACTGGCAACACTTTCCTGCCATCGTTATAGAGTGATTCATGATAAGAACAGATTATTTGTTGCTGGTCCCCTAAATGAATATCAGACTTAATTGTTATTGGATTTGACGTCTGGAGTATACTTTTCATGAGAAAAAAATTACAGAGCAGAGAGCAATTGGTCTTTTATTTTTTGAGAAATCCGTAAAATTGTGAATTTTTGAAAGTATCCCAATACTTTTGGTCATATAATGCATGTAATACCTCATGTATTTTGCCGAATTTAGTAACTGGGAATCTGAGACTCTAAAAGTGCTAGGTTTAGTTTTATTGCAAAATTTCAACGCAAGATAGTTTACAAACATTGAGAGTGGGGGAAGGAGTGATTTTTGCCTTTGAGCTTGGAGCAGGGTGAGCACCCTTGCATACAAAGATCAGAGAAAAATCTTTAATTTTTCAAATTCAGGAAATCCTTATCCGTAGCCGTCCGCGACTTTGCCGTTGTTATGCTCAATTTGAAAGAACTTTCACCATAACAACCCCTTGAGAAATGCTATCGTAGCCTTCTCATCTGCATATAGTACTTAGATAAATAAATAAATATTTTTTCAAAAAGAAAAGGATTCAAAGATAAAGATTAGGGGAATTTTCTGGTCACCAGTGGTGAGAAAAGGCATTTATAGTAGCCACATTTTTTTCTAGTCGCCACTACATTTGTAAAACAGGTAACTAACCAACAAAGTAGTATTTAATTTAGCACTAAAATATAAATATTATCAGTTCAAATAAAGGTTAATGTAAGTAATTAGTGGCATTAATGTTTATTGTACAATCAAGTATTAACTATGCAAAGAGGATCTAGTTTCATTTTTAAGAATGTTTTCTGCTAACTCGGATGGGGTTGGGGAGAGTGGCAAACAGGCAGAGGAAGTGAAAGAATTTCGCCAACCGATAACTAGTTAGTCCCCACTTTTATTCGGCACTCGATTTTTCAGATTTATTAAGTAGGATCATCCATTTTTAAAGAATATTTTTTTGTTAGAATTTGGAGTTCATTTCGTTAAAATTCAGTGTGGTCATGTAGGCTATCTTTTTTTTTCCTTCCTTTTTTGATATTATCAATTTTCAATAACGAACATTTTCTCTAAAAATAAAACGAATTTATAAATTTATTTATTGCAAATATTCATTCATTCGTTAATTTTTCCTAGATGAGATCAGGAACCGTATTAATGGGGAAAAAAAATCTTCGTTTCAAAAATTAATTTTAGTGCGAATGCAAATAAATTAATATCACAAGCGGGATTGCAAAATGCCGCGCCTTTTACACTGAGCAATTTTTCTTTTACCTATGTAGTCAAGACTCAAGAGGGAAAGAACTAGAATTTCCTTGGAAGGGTCTGTAAAAAGCTGCGGTTTCATTTCGCCGTCAGCTATTACCTCCTTCGACTACTCTGCACAGCAGGGGAGCGTCCGGTCTGTCCCCCTGCAAAATGTGACAGGTCACATGATCCACACTTTCATCGGCCACCGCTCGTTCTATTGGTTGTTGAAGTGTCAATCACTTCACTGATGAACATTGCTTTCGTTTAAAAAAAAAGCCCATTTTCAAGCGAGATCGTTTTTCTTCCCCACTGAAGAGCAGCCTTAAGGGACTGCAAATTTTATTTGTCATAATGGACTTTAAGCAATGTTATTTTGAACTATTAAATGGGGACATGTTTTGTTTTGTAGGTATTTTTTGTAGTTGTGTTTCACTGTATCAATTATGCATGTTATAGGTCAAAGTTAAAGCTCGAGAACTTCGTGGTAAGAAAAAGGAAGAGGTTGAAAAGCAATTAGAGGAATTGAAACAAGAACTTGCAGCATTAAGGATAGCTAAAGTGACTGGTGGTGCTGCTTCTAAGCTGTCAAAAATGTGAGTGAATCTGAAGTATCCTAGTTTTAAAACTGTAGCTTCTTCTTGTGATGATGTCAGAACTTAAGGAAATTGAATGGATTGGTAAAAATGACTATGTCACTGGTAAAAACTGGCCAAAACTAAATCCCCCCCCCCCCCCCAATAGCTTGCCAAAACTAGATTTTATAAAAATGCTAATATGCTTGTATATGCATAAAGGCAGCAGAAAATGTATTTATCATTTTTGAAGTAATTTTTTAAACTGGTTTAGTAATTAAAAATACAAGTTTTCTTATATCAACATTCAAAATTGTTCATTAAGAAGAATAAGGACACTAGTTTGTTAGGAACCTCAAACAACCTGTAATAAGTAATATACAGTCGGACCTTCATATATCAAAGTAGCAAATTGTTGGGGGGAAAATTCAATATATAGAAACAATCTTATTTTATTGTAAAAGTCTCCTAAAACATTAAAATTAAAGCCAACTTGCATATATGAAACCCAATTTCTAATTGATACGAGCATCAGATTAACTAAAAGTTAATAATTAAAAAAATAACGGAAATTACATTTTTACGTCTACATACATCTTCATTCTTCTTCAATTTAACTTGATCCACAACATTAGGGGATTTTCATTTTTACAATGTAATAGGAAGAAAAGTAAAAAATCAATCTGCTTAACTTGAATGATTTTTACTGCAGCTAAAAAGACTAGGAATGATAATCAACAGACAAAAGGGAGAACTTGAAACTGATTTTACAATATTGCTGGTTACAACTAAGATTTTCAATAAACTTAAAAGAATATAAGAACTCCAGAAACTGATTTTACAATGTTGCTGGTTACAACTAAGATTTTAAATAAACTTAAGGAAATATAAAAACTCCAGAACGAAACAACGACCTATCTACACACCTCTCAACCCCAGATTCCTTATGAGTTTCCTAGCAACCTTTAATAAACACAATTTTCTCTCCTAACCTTCATTTTTCATGAGACAAACTGTCTAAAATGGAAAAAAAAATCTAAGAGTGTCTCGGGGGGGGGGGGGGGAATCGATATATAGAGATATTTTCGATATGTAGAAACAATTTTTCTATGTAATGAACATAAAAATTTGCTAGGATTTCAATATATAGAAAATTTTGATGTGTGGAAATTCGATATGGGGGTTTGACTGTACTTTTTTAAACAAATTTGAAATTCATTTTCTACTCATGCGACTATAAAACAAATTGTACAGTCTACACTGTTTGCCGATTTTCCTAAAGTCAACATATGTGTTTCATATTCCTTTTAATTATGAACTCATTTATTTCTTAACTTGGTTATATCCTTGTCCAATGGAAAGAACCATTTTTTTTCAAGCCAGTTTTGTCTGAGAACATCCACCCACTGGCCAAAATTCGTACAACCCCACTCACTGCCTCTTGTTCACCTGAAACTTCCTCAGTCTCAGCTCTCCCCATCCCTCCCCTTTTTAGTTCTATAGGACATTCCTGGTGTAAACTGAAATTATGCACCAAAACCCTACATCAGGGTTGCAGTTTTGACGGGAAAAAACCCATTTTGGCCTTGCCATTGGCCAAAACTGGATTTAACCACCACAGAGTTGGTCAAAACTGTATTTTATAAATGCACATTTTAATGCATAATTAAAAGAAATAGAATGTATATTTTTATCATTATTGTGCATCATTAAATAATTTTTAAACCTGATTTATTGAAAGAATGCAACTTTTTTTAACATAAAAAATTATTCACAATGATAAAGGGACACTTGTTTATTAGGAATACTAAACGTACTCATTTATTGATTGTAAATTTTATTATTTTCTATATCCATGTCTAATGGACAAAACTGATTTTATCAAAGCTTGTTTTAACCGGTTTTATCCATGGTTAAAATATACCTCAATGCTCAAATTTTGAATTGGTAGCCAATGGCTACCAGGTGTTCACAAAATGGTAGCCAAATCTCAAAAAATGATAGCCAAACTTTATTTTAGTTTAAACTATTTAATTTATTTTATTACGTTTATTTATTTAGTATGTGTGTATATGTCATTGGCGTGGCAAAGAACGTTTCTTATAAAATAATAATTAAAAATAAATAAGTAAATTAAAAATAATAAAAGAATAAATAAAATAAAAAGCGAGCTAAAAATAAAAAGGAAAAGAGGGTTGAGGAAAAATTTTGGAGGGGGGGGGGGGATCGAACTTGGGGGGAACAGGCACCCCTGCCCAGATATTATTTAACACATCTTTTGCAAACTATAATCTGCATTAATTCATCTTTAAGCAAAACACATCACGATAAAAAAATAAATAAATAAAAAATATTATTATTATTATTATTAATTTTTTTCAGCTTTCAAAACTTCTAGAAACATTACAGCTTTCAACCAAAACACGAGTTAGTTCCTTGATAAAGAAAACAAAATACCAAAAACTTGAACAGAATGTAAAACCTAAACCATTTGCGATTCTACAAAATATTTTTTTGTTTTTACAAATGCATGCAGAATTTTATAAAAATCGAAGCCTGAGTGTCAAAAAATGAATAAATAAAAGAAAGGTAAACAATATAAAACAAAACGAAAAAAAAACAGAAAATGAAATAAAAGATCCAGTAGAAGAAAAAAAGGGTTTCAGCTGTATTCTTTCCACCTTCTCTAGACGCAAGGGTGCCATTTTTGTTAATATTATTTATGTGTTTTATAAATACGATTGTACTTCTCTTTATTTATTTTGGAGCACACATTTTCCTCTTCTAACTGGTGAAAATAACAATCTACAACGCGGCGCCATTTTGAAAATTTACCGCGAAACTTAAAAATAACTTTTTTAAGGAGAAATAAAGTAAATAAACGGATATGTCCTCTCCTCCAGTAGATTTTATATTTTAAAAAGAAAAAAAAAGGAAAAACAAACAATAAGATTAAAACAAAAAATCAAAAATCTTGCAAAAAAAATTTTTTTTTAGCGATATCGTTTTTACCTTGTCTCGGTGCATTTTGACTCAAAGGCGCCATTTTTGTTTATTCATATGTAAATCAAATGTACAAGATTAAAATTCTTTTTATTTTGGAAAGGACATTTTCGTCTTAACTGGTAAAAATGAACAATAACAACGCGACGCCATTTTGAAAACGCGTAGTTTAAAAATACCGCAAAACGAAGAAATAGCGATTTGTTAAGGAAAAATAAAGTTGAAAAATGAATTTAAGATCAAAAAAGCATAATTTACTAAATTGGTGTATGAAATTTGTGTATATTTACGATCGCGTGTAAAGAAAGCCGAGTTTTCAAAATAGCATGTTCAATAGCAATCAAAATTTGCCGTTGTGATTGCGATTTTTGTTTTCTATTCAGAATATGAACACATAGCACAATTAGCCACAATTGGACAATACTCCCCTTCCCTCCTTCACCCCCGGCGATCCGATAGCCGAACTTTTAATGAACAAAAGAATTTGGGGAAAGGTCATATGTCAAGACTCTAGGTCAGGGAAGGTTGCATTGGCGAATGGTAGCCACATTGGCGACTGAAGTGAAAATAATGGTCGCCAAAATTTGAAAATTGGTCGCATTTGGCGACTGGCGACCGCGAGTTTTGAGCTTTAGGTTAAAACCACCACTTGCCGAAACTTTTAACAACCCTGCCCCACACGGTAGAAGACAATTTATATCCCTAGTGATGATAAAATTGAGGGGCAGGATGGATCAGGGAGTAGAATTTCAGCTAAGATAAAAGTAGACAAGATGCTTAAATGTCTACTTTCCAGAAACAGCAAAATTATGTGTTTATTCAACATCAAACTAATGAAAATGGTTCAAAATGTGCTGTAAATCGTTGTTCTTTGTTATTACTTTGAAAAAAAATTTGAGAAATGAAAAATTTTATACAATTCTCATCGTTTTGGATTCTAATGTGCTACAAAATTTTTCAACTAAATTATATTTTTATTTTTTACTTTTTTTTGGGGGGGGGGGGCAGGCTTCATTTTGGACGTTAATGTGCTAAAAACTATTTCATCTAAGTTAGTTTCTTGAAGACTTCTGATTACTTTTATTGAGCCATTTCAAAATCTTTTTACCATCTTAAATGTTTCGTATTATCTCTGTTTGGTCATTCTCAAGATAAATGAAACAAAGACTCTTAATTGCCTGGGTTTCCAGAAACAAAATTTGATATTTATCGCAGTGCAAACCATTGCAAAAAACATAAGGTATGCCAAAAGTTTTTTTTTAAGCAAATGTCAATGAATTATTAAGTAATAAAGTGAATGAATTACTTATTACTCTCAATTGACCACAAATGATGTTCCTTTGACTTTCATGTCAAGCCCTCTGCTAGCACCATTGTCCACACACTTCCGATCCCCCTGGACAGCCCAGTGGCAGAAAGTTTTGTAGCTGTCTGCGACAAGCTTTCAGAACTTCATAATCTGTTTGCAAAATTTCGAGCGGGGTTTCAATAAAAAAGTCTTAAGGCAGGAGGTGCCCCCCCCCCCTAAATTGAGCCCAAACACTCGATTCTGGGGCCAGGATTTTTTACAGGGTCCTTTTTTTTTGTGGAAAAGCAAATAATTTTGCGTGGGGGAGGGTGAAATTTCAAAATGGGTGTTTTTGGGAAAAAAAAAAATTTCCCGTTTATAATATTAATTTCCTTTAAATAATTGATTTAAAAAGATATCAAGCAGTGGTTGAGCATTTAACTCTTTGAAACTCTTATAAATCTCAGAATTTCGTTAAAAACATCTAGATTTCGTGACTTTGATAAAAATAAAGGAGAATTTATTTGTTCGTCTCTTAACAAAGCAAACTATACGTGGGCAGTTCTCAAAAGGTGGGAACAAAAAAGTTAACTTTGAGCAATTTCAAAAATTTTCAAATTCAACATCAATTTTGCTTTTATTCTACAGCATGCATACCTCGAACACAATATATGAACATGAAAAGACAGCAGGTATTTGTAAAAATTGTTAATTAGCAAATCAAATCAGCAGCTGTAGGTAACAGATTTTGGATATTGTTGTCCTGTAGGTAACGGATTTTGGACATCATCATAATTTAAGTTTCACCATTTTTGACAATTGTTAATCTGATTTTTAACTTTTCCAATGAAAATTTTATTTATATTAATGAAGTACTTGAATGGCTATACATACTGCTCTTTACATGTAATAAAGCTTTGGAATCATTTTGAAGAAGTTGATGAAAGGTAAAAAAAAAGCTTCATGGAAATAACTATACAAACTCGTAGCTTCTTTTATTAAATAACATTTGTATTTCTCTGGATTATTAACTTTCATTTCTGCAGATATTTTCCAAACTTAGAATGTACTTCTACCAGAACCTCACTTTTTGTTCTACTTCTAGGAGACATAATCTCGTGTGAGCATTAAAATTTGCAATAAATCCTTTTGCAAATAGGTATTAAAAATCAATAATGACTTCAAAAAGCATATAAATGCAACACAAATTCCATAAAAGAACTTAAATTGTTTAAAGCAATTTTTCAAAACATGTTGTTAATTCAAAAGGCTTACTATCTCTCAAATCTCAAGATAGAATGAAAATTACCAACTAATATTTGTTTACAGATCAACTGCAGACAATTTCTTTTTAACTCTAAAAATAAAAAAATTGCTAGCGCAGGTGATAAAGTCGTCAAAACTGGTGCAGCTGACGATAAACTAAATTTGTCAAACTGGAATTCCCCTCTGGTAACTTTTAGCTTATCGGATACTCTTTTGTCGCTAATGGAGGTTTGCTTGGCGATTTTAGCACAAAATGGCTTTTGTTACGAACATAACCAGCCATGTTTCTACTGTAATTTATGTATTGTTCAATGTGTAGCATATTAATTATGCAGAATACCAATGGATTAAAGATAACATTATAATAACCTTTTTTATTGAGGTTAAGACAGTGGATCATCAAAAATTATGAATAAACAGACAGAATTATCGGCATCAAGATCGTAACACCATTTGGACATCTCACATGTATGTTTAAGAAAAATCATTTTCCTTCTAAGATACTGCATAAAAGCTTATGAAAACACTTTTAAACAATTAAAAATTGATTCTGAGGATCGATAAATACCTTTAAAACGAAAACATCATATACTTAGTTCTCAAATAATAGCATTGTAAAGATCGTAACTTTTGGACATACATCAAATTTCAAACATACGTTTTTCTAAAATCGTTTACAAAGTAAATAATCTATCTTTACTTTTGTTATTTGTGTAAAATATTAACAGTTATTCAGTGTAAGATTCATACCTTTAATTTTTTTTTGAAACGTATGGAAATAATTTTAAAAAAAATTTTTTCAATGGTACATTTGCTCAGTTAACGTTTTGGTATGTCCAAAATTGTGCCTTTTAGCAAAAAAAATATTTTTTTAAGGGCATTTGAAGAGCATTTTTTCCATAATTTATGTCAATTCTTGTCTCTATACAGTATTATAGTTTAACTCAAAAATTTTTGAGTTAATTAAAATGAAAGTTATTTGGTGTTGAAGCTTCAAAGTTGAGGTCTGTGTTTGCTCCCACCTTTTGAGAACGGCCCACATAAAAAATTCGTAAAATCTGATGCTCGAAGCGGATGCCATGAGATTGCAATTTTCAAAGAGAAGGCTCCAAAACTATAAGAACCGCTCATAAAAGAATTTTTTTTAATATTATTTTAGAATTGCATTTTAGAAGCCTATGACAAACATATCATTAATATTCAGTAAATTATCGCCCATTAGCCAGGGGTAAAGCAGAAATAAGTGAAATACACCGCCCGCCAAACAAACTGGTAGCTAATATAGAATCTGCTAATTCTATATTAGCTACCAGTTTGTTTCGCACTCTTGGCTTCCTTAAGAGGTTTTCCATCTCCAGCTCAGTCACTTTCCTATGCCGGGCTGATGAGTGCTAATAAGCACGAAACTGCAGTCCTCGGCTGGAAATGACTGAGCTGGCGGTGTATTTCACGCATATCATTAATATCTATCGACACAGTTGTAGGGAAACTAAAATTAAAACTATCTATTCAGCATTTAAATTTTTGACTCGTAAGAAACTGAATTTCGTAAAAAAAAACTGAATTTCGTTTCAAAATCTTGAAATGATGGTTTTAATAGACTTCATTTATTTGCCTCCATATAATGCAAAGTTAACTTGAAAAAATAAAAGTAAAAGTTAGATTCTCATATCAGATGCTTCACGTTTCAATTCGCTGACATGTTTTTTTTGTACAGAGAAAAATATGCCTTATTTTTTATTTTGATTTCAGATTTGCTATTTCAGTAAACAATTTAAAAAAGATTGTTTTGGTTTATGGGGGCAGGTGGCCATCATTTTCTCCCTGCATCAGCAGCAGTTCATGCAAATAATTGTCTGATAGTTGCAGACAGCTTTTTTTCTCTGCTGACAACTTTTTTTTCCCTCAGACAACTTTTATATTTTTAGACCAGACAGAACTGTCTGGGATAGGGTTTCATTGTCCTTGATCGTTTCTGTGGTCTATGTCCTACATACACATGCCACCATCCATTAAGAGAAGGTTTGTTGTGTGCTGGATTTGGTTTCTGTCTAAGAGGATTTAAGTAATGCACAAGAGTGTCAGGTTAAAAAGAAAGAAGTAGATTCTGGAGGATAGTAAACATTTGTAGAAAGAAAAAACCTAACGAGTGGCATCCTATCTCCATGCATGGTTGTTGAGAACAATATTTGAATTCAAGATGTCAAAATTCAAATCTGATTGTTTCCTTGAAAAGTGAATCTTATCTGCTAAAATGCAGTTTCATGCCAACTTCATTTATTTTTTGAGAAAAAATCTCTATTTATTCACTCTCCAAAATGCATTTTTTATATGTATAAGTGGTAAAAAAATTATGTTTTAGAATGTGCAAAGTTTTATTTGTTTATTCCTTTGTGAGTTGAAAACTATCCTTCCCCTGTTTTGGGCTAAGTAACTAATAATCACTTCGGGTATGATTGCCATGTTTAGAATTTCTTGACTTCTACAAACGAGTGCATCATGATTAAATATAATTCAATGCTATGATGATTCCTTAAAAAATGATTCATGATTGTTTAACCCTCTAAGAAGATCTGAGTAATTGAATTTACAGATGTACTGCCTCTCGTTACATTTAGTTTATAAGCATTGTTTAATACCAAGACTCCTTTGATTCAAATGTAATGATTTATATCATGTTACATAGTTATAGGATGCTAATTATTTTAAAAGGTGATAGAATATTCATTAATTCTTTTTAAAAACTAAAAACCCATCATATTTTTTGATGAAAAGGGAGCAAATATAATTTTAAAAACATGCTTGTATGTTAGTGGTACGCGACTTGTTTTCAACTTGATATTTTTACTGTTCGCCGCAATAGACTCTCAGACAGTTTTAAATTGTATTTAGGATTTTTTCTCTTATTTTGCAAAAGAGTGATTTATTTTTCAATTCGGAGCTGTAATGGGTTTTTCTGTGATTAAATTAAGTTCTGAATTTCTGAAGACAGCATATAAGGCAGATTATGAGAGAAAAGCCTGAGTATTTTGTAGTGAGACAAAAAAGTAGCTCTATTCATTTTTTGAAAACAAAAGGTATGGAACAATGAAAAATATACACAGATTTAGGCCCCCCCCCCTCCAAATTTTTTTAGCGATGAATTCAGCTTTATGTGCAACAAATGGCTTCATAACATAGTTTACACCAGGTATGAAATATCAAAAGGAAAAAAAGCTCTTAAAAATGATAGATTTGGTTTTGATACTAAATGCAAGTCAGTAAATCAATTTAAATTTATTAAATATAATTCAATGCTATGATGATGCTTTTATAAATGATACATGATTGTTTTACCCTCTAAGAAGATCTGAGTAATTGAATTATCAGATATACTCTTTTTCTGCAAGAAAGAATTTCTGTTTATTTTTTAAGGTTGCTTACATCAAAATCGTTTCATACAGGAGGTTTTTTTTTTTTTCAGTTTCTAAAACTTTAGATGCTATGCCGGGGTCGATCCAGGTTTTATTCTTTAGGTCCGCCTTTTGTGAAAAAGTAAAATATTCGTAGATTTTCTTTATTTTCGTGAAAAAGAAATTTTTATAGCATTTTTTTCTGTATAAGCGTAATTTCAGAGCATTTTTAGTCGTCATACTTCATTGAAAAAGCCCTAACAAGAATAAGAGCAAATGACGTAATATATAAAAAAAGATGCTTAAAATTCTTAGATTTAATCCAAGGTCTTAAAAAGTGATGCATTCAAAAAAAATTTTAATTGCATGGTATCTGCCATATTGTGAATGGGGCCGCTTTTACGATGCGGAATTTTGTGAAGGGGCCGCAAAGTGGACCCAATTTCAGCCTATATAGACCCCTGCTATGCATTTCTGTGGAACCTAAAAGATTCTCCAAAAATATTTTGTATGCTTTCTAAAAATCTGAAATGTATTGAAAGAAAAGCAGTAATATTTTCTGTTGCCGTTCTAAATTTTCGCTGCTGTTAATCTCAAATCACCTCAATATACGCTAACGCTGGATTTTCAAACAGAATTTTGAGTCCTATAGGCATTTAATTTACAAAATCCCTACTGCTATTTTAAAAATCCCTTTCATGCTCAAATTTTTATTATTAAATTTATTTGTGAAGATTTTCAAAATTTTACACGCATGTCTCTCTAGTCTTAAGTTTTCAACAATAGCAGCTATGATATTTGGCTTTTCTATGATTAAATTGTGCAATGAATAACTGTGATGACAGCTTATAAGGCAGATTATGAGAAAAGCCTGATCTGATGTGTGGAGTATACCATAGAGGTGTTTAAATGCAATTCAGGAATATGAGTTACAATTATGCAATGGTCAAGACCAATAATAGAGTGTGCATCTCAATGCTGGGGCGTTACTAACCAAATTTCTTCAAAAATGCTTATCTATTGCTACATATTTGATTTATATTTAAAAAATAAATCTTAAATCAGTCAAATGGTTTTACAATGCAGAACATCACTAAGTATTCTGCTTTGGGGAGAAGAGCTAGCATTTTTACAAAGATTTGCATGTATTCCCCGGATGTTATGAAAATATCAATATGCTATGATGATACTTCTATACATGATCACATCATGATTAAAATTTATACCCTCTAAGAAGATCTGAGCATTTTAAGGTCATAACTCATCTGAATGTTTTGATTCACATCTAGCCTACCCTTAATTGCCTATGAATCTTAACATGGCTCACAACCTTTTTACAATTTACGAAAAACTAGGTTCCTTAGTATCTCAAAACTTGTTTAAATTTTTGAAAGTATGCTTGTTTACATTGTATTTTAATGGTGCCAATGTGGGGGGGGGGGGCAAGTGAGGGCTCTAGCCCCCCCCCCCTCCTCCGTTTGAAATTGGAACTACCTTGCTTTAGTACTATTTATCTTTGCAAAATTGTAATAACAGGTCTTCTCCAGCAATTAATGAATAAGTTATTAAAAATGTCAAATTTGAATAACTCCAATATGTACATAAATCTGTTTCTATAGGGGAAATATCCTGCTAAACCATTGAGAAAATATGAGCCCCCCCCCCCCCCCTTAAAGTTTTGCATATGGGCACCCTTGTTGTATTTACTTCCCTAATGATTATGTTTGAAAGTAGTGGTCTGATGAACTGTGAGGACTGCTGTTAAATGAAGGGGCTAAATGTAATCATTTTCTATTAAAAGTAATTAAATGTTCGATTTTAAGCCTTTGAATTTATATTAAGTTTTTTTTCCCTTCAGATTTTAGGAACACATGGTAGTTTTATTTAAATCCCAATGATTAAGTTTGAAAGTAGTGGCCTGATCAACTGAGGACAGCTGTTAAATGAAGGGATTATTTAACCATTTCTTTAATAAGTTTGATTGTAAAAATGTGCTGAATATAAATCTTTTTTTTAGCATTTTAGTGTTCCATCTAAATTTTATGGTACCTTTAGAAATTTTCTATATTTGAATCCCAATGATTATGCATGAAAGTAGTGGCCTGATAAACTATGAGGACTACTGTTAAATGAAGGGACAGTAAATTTGCTTTGATAATTTAATGATGGTAAAAATGTAGTCCATAAAAGCTTTGTTTTTTAATTTGTAGTGTTTCTTACAGATTTTAGGAAAGCCTTTGGAAATAATTTTTAATCCCGATGATTATGTATGAAAGTAGTGGCCTGATAAACTATGAGGACTACTTTTGAATGAGGGGACTTGAATTCTTGATATACAATTATAATTTCAGTTTCTTTTTAAGAAATAATATACTACTACTGTTTCTTGTTGCTTATTGTTTGTCTTATTCTGCAGGAAATTCCAAAATGTCTTCTGAAATTTTCTATATTTGAATCCCAATGATTATGCATGAAAGTAGTGGCCTGATAAACTATGAGGACTACTGTTAAATGAAGGGACTGTAAATTTACTTTGATAATTTAATGATGGTAAAAATGTAGTCCATAAAAGCTTTGTTTTTTTAATTTGTAGTGTTTCTTACACACATTGGTCAACATATTGTCTCACATGATCTCAATCTCTGCTCATAAACTTAAATTTGAAAAGTGGGAATGACCACATAAGAAATTAGTTTTGCATCTCAGTGAGTGATTTAAAACGTATTGATACAATATCATAAATTTCATCAAATTTTACAATGCGAGTAGAAAACTAAATGTTTTAAATGAAAATGGCAAAGCTAAATGTCGCTGCAGTGTACTTAATGATTTCAAATGACAATCTTTATGAAAAAAAAATAAGTGATTTAAATTTTTTAATGGTGTAGACTTTTTAAACATTTTCATACCCTAATTATTTGATTTGTAGAATACCAATTTGCATCAAATCTTCAATTTTGTAACAGAAAAGCCATAAAAGTTTAAAACTGAAGTCATTGTTCAAAACTATTAGAATGTACACATTTAACATTTCTTAAAATTTGTTTTCTTGTTGAAAATGTAATTAATAAAAAATTCCTAAAATTGCTCTACAAAATCAGAATTACAGGAGCAGTTGTGCCCCTCGTAATGAAATACTCATTTCCCACACTGTTCTAAGTGCGCATGTGTCTGCGGGGTAAAAAAGACCAGATTGCGATGTTTTTTATTCTTCTACCATTTGATGTAGTGGC
This sequence comes from Uloborus diversus, assembly GCF_026930045.1. Classification (NCBI taxonomy): domain Eukaryota; kingdom Metazoa; phylum Arthropoda; class Arachnida; order Araneae; family Uloboridae; genus Uloborus; species Uloborus diversus. Next base: position 141,063,122 of record NC_072734.1, on the reverse strand, counting down.
CGGTGGACACAAGAAATAAATGGCACATATTCCCAGAGATTGAAGGGGATAAGACAAAAATTGTTTGTTCTCAAGTTCGAGCTAAAAATAAACATGTTGAATTTCTTATTTAGTTACTAATAAAAATTATACTGATAAACTAGCTCTATTTGCATTGTGCTTTTCTATGATTAAAAGAAACTAATATGAAAACTGTGATGACTGCAAATAAGGCAGATTATGAGAAAAGCCACCCTTCTAATTTGCCTTTATTTAACAGTTAAGAACCTGTATTTTAAATGTCAAATCAACAAATAGGAAATATTCGAATCAGTTAAATTTTGCTTTGGCTTTGCTCTGTTTCAAAGCATAATTCTGCGTTAAGTTCATTTTAACGTTAAATACAAGTATTTTTATTATTAATACAAGTATGTGCAGAAATAATTTCTGCAATTGAAGTTTGTTTTCTGTAAATTAATGCAAGTGTCAAATGATGCTAAATACTTTCGTTCTCCTGAAATATTATTGATGACATCATATGACTGACTAGCACTTGCTAATTTTAATGCCTTTGTTGTAACACCCTGTAGCTTTTTTTCCTTTAAATTTTTAACAGTATTGTTAAGCTATTTAATTTTTACTTTAGTTGCACAAAGCTCCATAGCAACTCTTTCAAAGATAAAAATTTTTTTATAGTAATATCCTTATGCAAGTATGTAAATATATTGTCTGCAATTAACGGCTATTTTGTGTTAGGTTCATGCAAGTGTCAAATGATGCTAAATACTTTCGTTCTCCTGAAATATATTTGATGACATCATATAACTGATAAGAACTTGCAAATCCATATTCCCTATTTAGATCCCCCCCTACATCACTTCTGCCGCATTTTATTATTTACTCCTTCTTACATTGGCAGTGAGTGATTTATTATTGTACCAACAAATGCTTTCAGTTTTGAGGGTTGATACAGTTGGATTTTACTTCTGTTGATCAGTTTACAATCCCCAAAATCTTACCAACAAACTCTGTCACATGATGTTAAATACTTTCGTTCTCCTGATGAAGTTTGAAGATTTCAGTTACCTGATGGCACTTTTGCTCTTGTTGTCGTAAGTCAATAGTACTGGATCGCACATGCCTGACATGAGTCAAACAAAAACTTAGGTGCCAAAAAAAAAATTTATATACCATCCAAGTTATATCCCGCATCATAAATCACTCTGCCTTTGTCAGACCCTGTGCAAGACCATTGTTTCACCTGCTTTTGCCAATAATGTGCCAGATGATGTTAAATACTTTCGTTCTCCTGAATGAGATATGATGATTTTAGTTACCTGATGACACATTTATCTGGCTGCTTTACAATTATTTTATTCATATATTTAATCCTACTGTTACCGCTCAAATGATGTCTCACACTTTCATTCTCCTGAAGAAATCTGATGAACTCTTCATCTCCTGATAAGTAATGTTATTTCTTTTTAGTAGTTGTAAAATATGATAGTAATTTCAAGTGACTTCAATTTCATACATTTAGTAGTTCTTTCATGAATTGGAACTAATAAAGAACTGTATTTAATTCACTTAAATATTATCCACTCTTATCATTTCCTAATTAAGTACTATGTCTTGTTTTCTAGATATATCGTGCGGAAGTCTATTGCCAGAGTTTTGACAGTAATCAACCAGAACACAAAGGAAAATTTAAAGAAAGCATTCAAGAATAAGAAGTACAAGCCCACTGATCTTAGGCCGAAAAAGACCAGGGCAATGCGTAGGGAACTTACACCTCATCAAAAAAATTTAAAGACCCCTAAAGAATTGAAGAAGATGCGATCATGGCCACAAAGGAAATATGCTGTAAAGGCATAAATTTCATTAAAGCTTATTTCAAACTTTTGTAACTGAATTCATTTTTTCTAGATATTTTGCAACTATTATAGTGACACTTTTTTATGAATTGTATTAAGTGAACTCAATGGCAAGAAAGCAAAGGTTTTAACCACATATAGAAACTTGGTGTTGCCTTTGATTTCTATTATCTTCAGATGAGATCTTGCAAAATATTAATTTTATGGGGTTCTTGTAATAAACTTGCTGATGATTTATTTCTTTTACAGCAAATACAATGTTTAACTCTTCCCCACAAAAAAGGCTTTATAATCTTAAACCCCAAAACCCTCAGCCTTAAAAAGTTATATTCAGTTTTTCTGCCAAGTATCTGCCTAACTACCGTCCTCGCTGTTTTCCTTTTTCATCACAACTAGTTTCGTGAAAACCTGCCCCCATCATCAACTCCTCACCAGTGAGGATAGATCCTTAAACATGTTTGCAATGCTGTTTGCAGGGTTCGTACGCTCCGGGAAAACCGGGAATTGTCAGGGAAAATGACACTGTCAAAAATGTCAGGGAAAAGTCAGGGAGTTTTTAAATTTTGTCCTCCAAAGTTTTTTTTTTCCCCCAAGGAATTAAGTACCATGAGATCTAATCTTCGTTTTTATTGTGATTTCACGAAAAAAATTGTAAATTTTTATCTAAACCGACGCTTAAAAACTGCATTCGAAAAATGAACTTTTTTTTTCACAACGAAAACGCGCCAAAAGAGCGAAAATTTTCTTACACGGAGTTAGTGAGGGGAACGCATTTCTTTCTACTGCCTAAAGTTTTAGATGGGTTGCCACAACATTCTGTTCGTTTTTTCCCAGGAAATTTTGTTTTATGAGATCTAATCTTCATTTTTATCGATGTATTAAAAAAAAAATTGTAACAATTTTAAAGCAATGAAAAAAGTGGCGACCCAAAAAATCTTCAGCAGCCGCCATTTTTGGCTCTCAGTAGTTCCCAAGAAAAAAAAAATCAGGTGAACAGGAATTATGCACAAACTCAACAGTTGAGAAGACAATTTACTGCTTCGGAAGCACAACCTGTAGATGGGAGAGTCGATCGGGGAAAATCGTTTTTTTTTTCTTCCTTGATCGGAAAATCATTTAAGCTACGTGTGAAACGTAGTCGCCATCTTTGGTCTTTCATAAGATGGAAGTAGATACGATCCTAAAATGGCTGAGTTTCTAAAACAAAGCAGAATTGGATGTTTTCTTTCATTGAAAACTGATGAAAATAACAGAAAATGGTCTGCAAATTGTTTTTCTATTATTATTATTATTTAAAATAATTTTCTTGAGAAATGAAAAATTTTGTTCTTAAAACTTATTCTTTTCCTCACTGCCTCGGACGCAAATGTGACAAAAATTTTTCAATGAATTGTAGTTTCATGAAGATTTATTATTTTTTAATTGTCTTCATGCGAAAAATTAAAAAAGTTATTTCTTATTTTTGGGCATAGCCGCCATATTTGGTCATTCCCAAGATGGAAGTACACAAGACTTTTTTAGTGCCTAAGTTCCCGAAAACGGCATTGGATGTTAATTGCAATGCTAACTATTGAAAACAACACAAATTGTGCCTTTTTTTCCGGATAATTTGTAATTATTTTCTGGAAAAATGCAAAATTTAATCTTCATAACATTTTTTTGTTTAAATTGATTTCGACTCTTATGTGCTAAATGCTGACTATTTTGCTTTTATTGTAGTTTTTTAAGGATTATTAATTATTTATTACTACTTTTATTACTACAAATCCAAAAATCAACTCATTATTTTAAATTTTTTACTTTGTCGCCATATTTGATCGTTTGCACAATGGAAGTAGACTTAAACTTCCAGAAACAGAATTGGATGTTTATATCAATGTGTACTATTGAAAAGAACATTAAAATGTGCAAAAAGTTATGAATTTTTGAAAATTGACTATTACTTTCTGGAAAAGAAAATTTGAAATTTTAATGTAAGCGTCCTTTAATATGTGGAAAAAAAAAGATTATTGGCATTGGCCTAAAGATCGGCGTATGTTGATTTTCGTTACTATGCATTATATGGCATGCCGATTGATGCAACAAGTTAATCATATTTATACTGAAATTTATCTTTGCATTTTGCTCAATATGTTTTGTGTAACCTACTAATAATAAAATAAAAAGAAGTATTGTAAACCAAAAGTTGATGCTAAAAGGTTGCTGCAGGACTACTGCAAAACGCTATAATATTACGCATGACATCAAAGAAACGCTAAAATAAGTTGAAAGTACTCTGTTTTCAACAAATAGTAAACAAATTAAAACAATTTTGAACAAAATGTTTAAAAAAAACTTAAAGTTTTGACAGACAAAACAAAGGAAAAAAAAATTCCAATTTTTATTTAATTTCGAATCTAAGGGGAGAAGTTTTAGTTCTTCTGCATTGCTACTTTAAACAATTTTAATTATTTTGAAAATATTACTATTTAAACTTAAATTTTGAATGAAGCGAGTAACCTGGAATTTTCTAAAAAACAACCTGGAAAACCTGGAAAAGTCAGGGAACTTTTTTTAACCAAAAGTGTATGAACCCTGTGTTTGGCGGGAAGCTTTGTGAAGTGAGGTAGCTTTTGTGAGCAAAAAGCTACCTGTTAAACAGGATTTAAAACAATTTAAAGGATCTATCCTCACTGGTGAGAAGTTGATGATGGAGGCAGGTTCTCGTAAAGGTAGTGATGAAAGAGGAAAACAGGCAATGGTAGTTTGGCAGTTACATGGCGGGAAAACTAGATATCATATTTTAAAGGGTGAGGGTTTTTGGGTTTAGGATGTGTGAAGCCTTCTTTTTTGTAGGGAAGAGTTAAAAGGTTTTTTTTAAATTGTTTTTGATGTGATTACTATTTGTTAACAGAACTCACTAAACTTTTTTTTTTGTGATTGAGTTTCCATTTTTCCATGTCTGTCCCGGAGAAAAAATACCAACCCTGGGTGTGAATGTCTGTATCAGGAAGTTGAGTACTGAATCGCTAAAATGTTTTATTTTCATTTTATATATATTTTTTTTTTAATAAACAAGAGTGAGGCATCAACAAGTTGAATAAAAATCTTTTAAGAATTTATTTACTGCTACTCGTCATCAGTTTTAATTTTAGGGCGATGTTGAGAACTTTTTTGGTGGGCTCTCAGACCAGCTAATTGTGAGTAGGCACTTCCACATTTGCTGCATTTATAAGGCTTTTCCCCTGAAAAAGAAAAGATTCAATACTGTAATGAATGACTAATATCAACTGTTATGGTGTTTTCAC